>NC_044353.1:6716865-6879365 GCF_007364275.1 Archocentrus centrarchus | reverse complement strand
TGTTCTGCTAACAAATCTCATCATGGGGAAGCTGTTCCCTACTGCTCATGTCTGGATAACCACAACACCTGAGGCAGCCAGTCAAATCCCTCCAGAGTACATTCACATGGTGACACAGGTGAGAGGGTTCACTAATCCAAAGAAGGACGAGTACATCAGAAAGAGATTCAGAAATAAGAAGCTGGCCAGCAGAATCATTTCCCACATCAAGCCATCCCGGAGCCTCCAAGTCATGTGCAACGTCCCAATCTTCTGTTGGATGACTGCAACTGTTCTAGAGGACATGTTGAAAACTGATGAGAGAGGAGAGCTGCCCAAGACCCTAACTGAGATGTTTATTCATTTTCTACTTGTTCAGTCCAAGCTGGCAAATGTCCAACATCTTGGAAGAGATGAGACAGATCCACCCTTGAACACAAAGACCAGTAAGGTGATACTATCTCTGGGACAACTGGCTTTTGTGCAGCTGAAAGAAGGCAACCTCATCTTCTTTGAAGCAGATCTTGTAGAATGTGGCACTAATGCTCAGGCTGCTTCATTGTATCCTGGAATTTTCACACAGATCATTAAAGAAAACATTGGGTTGAACCAGGATAAATGTTTCCGCTTTGTCCACTTGAGCTTTCAAGTGTTTCTGGCTGCTCTTCATGTCATGGTGTCATTCATCAAGACTGGTGTTAACCTCTTGTCTGCAGAACATCCAATCTCTAAACAATCAATACTTGAAGACCTGCAACACCTTTTGCAGAGTGCAGTAGACAAGGCATTGCAGAGTCCAAATGGACACCTGAACTTGTTCCTCCATTTCCTCATTGGCCTCTCACTACAGACCAATCAGCAACTCCTTCAAGACCTGATCAAACAATCAGGAAGCAGCTTACAGAGCACTCAGGAGACAGCCCAGTACATCAAAAAGAAAATCAGGGAGAATCCCTCTCCAGAGCGATGCATCAGCCTGTTCCAATGTCTGAATGAGCTGAAGGATCATTCTCTAGTGGAGGAGATCCAGCAGTATTTGAGGTCAGCTAGTCTCTCCTCAATGATTCTGTCTCCGGCCACATGGTCAGATCTGGTCTTCATCTTACTGTCTTCTGAGAGTGAGCTGGATGTATTTGATCTGAAGAAATTCTCTACTTCAGCGCAAGGACTTCTGCAGTTGCTGCCACTGATTCAAGTCTCCAGGGTATCTCTGTGGGTACATAATTTATTATGATTATAGTAATCATCGGTTTAGTTAAACTAACCAGTAAATGTGATAAATGTAATTTACAAACCCAACACTGAAAAAGTTGGGATGCTGTGTAAATTGCAAATAAAACAGAATATGATGTTTTGCAGATCTCTTAAATCAACAGTTTATTCACAATAGAGCAAATTAAATATATCAAATGTTTATGTCATCGACCTGGGTCTGCTGACCCAGCATTTTTTGGTTGTACTTAATTTTCGAATTCTGTTTTCCTTTTAGCTATGATGGTTGCTGTGTTTTGATTTCCATGTCCTCCTGTTCTGTCGGTCTTCCTGTGTATGTTTTGTTTCTTTTGTCTTAGTCCCTTGTCTCGTGTTTAGTTTCTTTTCCTGGAGTGTTGTGTTTAGGTTTCCCTTCAGTCATGTTTAGGTTCCCTGTGGTTGCCTCCTCATATTTCAAGTCTGTGTTTTTGTCTTATTTGTGTCACTTCCTGTTTATTTTGTTTATTTTATTATGTCATTGTTTTGTTCACCTGTGTTTCCAAGCTGTCTCCACTTCTCTCATTATACCTTTATGTCCTGATTGTTCTCTGCTTGTTGTCACATCCTTGTTGCTTTCAGTGTTGTCGGCTATTCTTGCTGTGTGCCTCGTGTCCTGGATTCTAGTCTGTTTTTGTTCATGTTAGATTATGTTTTGTTTAGTAAGAGGAAGTTTGTGTTGCTGGCTCCTGACCAGCTTTTCCTTTGCTCCATGCTTGCTAATAAAGCTTACATTTCTAATTAAGCTTTTCATCTTGGGTGTCCTGCAATGGGGTCCTCTGCCTTGCCTCCCATAATATTACATGACAGTTTAACTGAGAAAATGTACAATTTTAAGAAAAATATTAGCTCATTTTGAATTTGATTGCAGCAATAAATTTTTTAGAAAAGGTGTTGCAGGGCCATGTTTACTCCTGTGTAGCATCTTGTCTTCTTTTAGCAACAGTCCATAAATGTCTGGGATCTGAGGAGACCACCTGCTGCACTTCTTGGAGAGGAATGTTGCCCCAGTTTTGTCTGATCTAGAATTCCAGCTGTTAAACAGTCCTGGGTCTTCTTTGTTGTTTGGTCATAATGCACCAAATGATTTCAGCTGGTGAAAGGTCTGGAGTGCAGGCAGGCCAGGTCAGCATCTGGACTGTTCTTCTACAAACTCATGATGTGATATATATATATATATATATATATATTTATATATATATATATATATATATATATATATATATATATATATATATATATATATATATATATATATATACACACACACACACATCTTTTGGCCTTGATGATACCTTTACAGATGTGCAAGCTGCTGATGTTATATCTTAACTTCTGTTCTCTTTATACCAAATTATGTTACTGACATCTTGCCAATTAACCTAATTAGTTACATTCTTTTGGTGCCTCCTTCCCAACTTGTTGCTGGACATGTTGCTGTCATCAAATTCCAAATAGCCTTGATTTTTTTTCCTAAGGTACATTTTCTTAGTTCAAAGTTTGATGTTTTTTGGTTTTATTGTGAAGAAAACAGGGATGAGGTTTATGAGATTTGCAAATCATTCCATGTTTTTATTTACATTTTACATGGTACTACCCATTTTCAGAACTGGGGTTGTATAATATTATTATTTTTTAATTAATTTTTCTCTGGCTTAATTTTCAGACTGAGGGACTGTGAGCTGTATCGCAGCAGCTATGAAGTTCTGGGCTCAGTTGTCAGCTCCCCATCTGCTAATCTGAGAGAGCTGGACCTGAGTTACAACTTCTTTATAGACGAACCGAAGTTCATAGATGGCTTGAAGAATCCACACTGTAGACTGGAAACTCTCAGGTCTTCTTGTTAGATTATATCTTTAAGCACCATAATTCCCTTTTCTATATGTATATCTATTCTGTAAAACAGCTTTTTGATTCAACACTTTGGTCCAAATATAAATATCTGAAGTACCTTAACATATATTTGTTTTCCATGAAATATAGAACAGGAATTTCATATTATCAGGTCCTGAATGAAGGAACTAGTAGATGTCAATGAATCCTGTGATGTTTCATCAAGAAAAACTTATTTTTAGTTATTCAGTGGAAGCACAACATTTAGTATGTCAATAGATTTGCTTGTGCTTTGATTTTCTTAATTTAGTGTCACAATTAGGTTACATTTATTTTTGTCAGACTGATATACTTATATATATATTCCAGAGACCCCCATGATAGGTGAAAATCCACATAGAAGAGGTGTGATATTTATTTTATTTTATTCTCAAGCTTTGATTTTTTTTTTTTAATTTAACCTTTATTTATAAATGTGGTTCCATTGAGACTCACTGTCTCATTTGCAAGAGAGACCTGTTTCCAAAACAATCCCCTGTACATATGGAATATGTAGGGCACTTTATGTTCAGCACTTTGGTCAACTGTTGTGTTAAATGTGCTATATAAATAGACTTGACTTGACTTCATGGGCTCCACCGGTTTTCCAAGATATGCTGTTTTTTGGGACACTGCTTCTCTGCCTTCACTCTTTATATTGAGTTATAACTGAAGTAACTGGGACATATAAAAAGAGGGTAATGAAATATAACTATGATCAAATGCTCATTGTTATATTCTACGGGAAGTCCAGGGGATGTGTCTTCAGACTCTGCTGGAATATAATAATTTTTAAATGTCTGCATCATTTGTTTTTAGGTTACAAAGCTGTGAGATTGATTTCCAATCCTGTAGAGTGTTGTCTTCAGTTCTAAGCTGCCAGTCCTCCAGCCTTAAAAAGCTGGATCTTTCTTACAACAGCCTGGGGGATTCAGGAGTGCAGACACTCTCTGGGGGATTGGCAAGTCCACAATGTAAAACAGAAACACTAAGGTCTGTGTTGTCTGTTTGTCTAACCACATTCCATATATATATATATATATATAATTATATATATATATATAATTATATATATATATATATATCCTTACTGTTTCAGGTTTGTTGGATGTGCACTGACATGGGAAAGCTGTGATGCTATAGCCTTTTTCCTTAGCTCCCCGTCTTCCCATGTGAGACAGCTGGACCTGAGTATGAATAATCTGCTGGATGCAGGAGTACTTGTGTTCAGCACTGTACTGGATCGTCACTGTAAATTGGAAACACTCAGGTCAGTTAATTTCTGTACTATTTCAGTTATGTTCACAAAATAACTTCTGCCAAAGTTTAGGAATTTTACTTCAGGTAACAGAAAGCGTGCCTAATCTGGACAAGTGAACTAATAAGTTGATTTAAAATTCTTTTGAGGGGATTCCATTTAAGGGTTGGTTAGGAAGGTTATGTTTCAGTTTTGCTTTCTTTTATTATGACTTCTTTGTTTCTGTAGAAATGTAGCATCTGCTCTTCCTGGGCATGGAAAACTGGTTATACCATATGGGGGCTATGCTGAGCCAAAGAATTTGGTTCTTTTAATTTTTTTTTTTCACTTTTTTCACTCATATACACTTGTTGTATAAAATTTGATTACTGGTCTGCTTTGTAAAATTGTATTGATGTCATTATTTTTCAGTTGTACTATTCAATTCAATTCAATTCAATTCAATTCAATTTTATTTATATAGCGCCAAATCACAACAAACTGTCGCCTCAAGGCGCTTTGTATTGTGGGTAAAGACCCTACAATAATACAGAGAAAACCCAACAGTCAAAACGACCCCCTATGAGCAGCACTTGGCGACAGTGGAAAGGAAAAACTCCCTTTTAACAGGAAGAAACCTCCAGCAGAACCAGGCTCAGGGAGGGGCAGTCATCTGCCACGACCGGTTGGGCTGAGGGGAGAGAAAGACATGCTGTGGAAGAGAGCCAGAGATTAATATCAATTAATGATTAAATGCAGAGTGGAGTATAAACAAAGTAAATAAGGTGAATGAGAAGAAACAGTGCATTATGTGAACCCCCCAGCAGACTAGGCCTATAGCAGCATAACTAAGAGATGGTTCAGGGTCACCTGATCCAGCCCTAACTATAAGCTTTATCATAAAGGAAAGTTTTAAGCCTAATCTTAAAAATAGAGAGGGTGTCTGTCTCCCGAATCCAAGCTGGAAGCTGGTTCCACAGAAGAGGCGCCTGAAAGCTGAAGGCTCTGCCTCCCATTCTACTCTTAAGTATCCTAGGAACCACAAGTAAGCCAGCAGTCTGAGAGCGAAGTGCTCTGTTGGGGTGATATGGTACTATGAGGTCTTTGAGATAAGATGGTGCCTGATTATTCTAGTTTATAAATACATGGAGAAAGTAGTTTGAGACAATTAGATTGTGCCCAGCTTTCAGTTACAAATCCATTACAGTCTTTATCAACAATTCTTGCTTTTAAGTTCTGTATTCTTTTTTTTTTTTTTTTACAAACTATATCATTTTATATAACATTTAAATTTTGGGACTTAGTAAGCTTTTTTGTCCTCTTGTCCTTATTAAAAGGTTTTCCTGGTTTTGAAAGTAATATAATTAGAGCCCAATTCACAGTGTGTGGAAGGTTCTAGAAATATATCTATTAGTGATATTTAGAATTTAACTTTAATTATTTGATGCAAATTATTTGGAAACCCAACTGTTTATACACTCCTGATTAAAATCTTAAGACCAGTTAAAAAATTGCAAGAATTTGCATTTTGCACTATTGGATCTTAAGAAGGTTCTAAGTAGAGCTTCACAATGCTAAAAGAAGAAACTGGCGCAAGAGACAAAAACTTTTGAGCAGGGAATTTATTGAAAACTGCATTTACACTCAAACATGATTTTCTCAGCTGATCAAAAGTTTAAAACCACAGCCTTTAAAAGCCAAAAGCTGTGCAAAAATTTGGATTCCATGTCATTTTCTGTCAAGTCTTTACACTGTCAAGACCTCCTGATGGCAAAAGCAAAAAAGCTCACTGACTTTGAACGTGGTAGGATTGTTGAGCTGCATAAGCAAAGCCTCTCACAACGTGCCATTGCTGCTGAGGTTGGACGCAGTAAGACAGTCATTTATTTATTCCTTTTCCTTCCTTAGTTTATTTGTGTTGTGTAAGAAGTTATCTAAGAATATGAGTAAAAAAGCACACTCCTTATCAGAGTCAAGGTCAGTAAAATTATACTAGATATAAAACACACTGATATTATCTATTGTAGTTAAATATTACTAAATGCAAAAATTAGATGGCTATAAAGAGACATTTCAGAGCTTGAATGACATTGATTTTTTTTAATCTTTTCAGTGATGTCATTTGTGGATAGTGGACTGCACATGTACATTGCAAATAAGAGCTTTTACTTGCTAATTTGGGATTCCTTTATCCGTCCACTGTGCCAAGATGGAAGCACTTTGTGTATCTCTATTAAATTTCCAAACAAAACATTTATTGATTTTTTTTTTTTAATTTAATTTTATTTTATTTTTTCTTATTCATTCTTCAGGCTAAGGTTTTGTAACCTGACAGAAAAAAGTTGTGAAGCTCTGGCCTCAGTATTTACATCACAGACCTGCTCCTGCAGCTTAAGGGTGCTGGACTTGAGTAACAACAACCTGCTGGATTCTGGAGTCAACTTTCTTTCTCTGGGACTGGAGAGTCCTCATTGTAACTTGGAAACACTCAGGTGGGCACTGTAGCATATTTAAAAACTATAATATATTCTGTAGGAATTAACAAATAGAATGCAAACAACTGCTAACATGTATTTGCATCTCTGTCATCATCATGTCATTTTTATGCAGATTGAGTGACTGTAAGCTGTCAGAGAGAAGCTGTGAAGCTCTGGCCTCAGCTCTCAGCTCTGAGACTTCTAGTTTGAAAGAGCTGGATGTGAGTAGCAATGACCTACAAGACTCAGGAGTGAAGCTACTTTCAGGGGGGCTCAAGAGTGCTCACTGTATCCTGGAAACGCTCAGGTCAGAGCACATAACACCATAGATGATTCTTAGATGATCACATCCCATGAGCAGATTCTTAATTTAGACTGTCATAGTAACTGCCACCATTTTTGTGTGTGTGTGTGTGTGTGTGTGTGTGTGTGTGTGTGTGTGTGTGTGTGTGTGTGTGTGTGTGTGTGTGTGTGTGTGTGTGTGTGTGTGTGTGTGTGCTCCTGCTTTTGGTTAGTTAAACCAGATGCAGCTCAATTGGGATGATAAAGATGTCTTAGGAGGTTAAAAGTTAATGCTGCATTAATACAAACAGATGCAAACAATTCAGAACAACATTTAAGAACAAAGGACTCGAATTGCCGCCTTTGCTTGAGGCATAATTTTGGTTTTGCATTGAAAATTTTAAGATCTGTTAATGATTTTATCTCTGATGGCAGCTGCTCCGGATCTGTGCAGTTTAACTGTGAAACTGTGGGACTTACCAAACACTGTTTTACATTTTGCTGGTTTACACTCTCCACTAGCTGAGCCCCTTGTGGTTACAGTTTTGCCGTTTTATTTTAAAATAATTTGCTTATATTGATCTGGTGAGGCAGGTTCCACATTTAAAAATCAATTTTATGAATGAAAAAAAATCATAAAAACTTTCTAAAAGGCTTCTCTCATGTCTAAAAAAATATTTCTAGTACTTACCAATATCTAGTTATCTTTAAATTACTATAAGCTTAGCTATGATCTTATCTTTCAGGTCAGCTGCTCTGGTATTCAACATATCAGTTGCTGTCGGGGGTTGGTACCAAATCTCGGAGTGTGGGGATTCAATTTCAATTCAATTTTATTTATATAGCGCCAAATAACAACAAACTGTCGCCTCAAGGTGCTTTGTATTGTGGGTAAAGACCCTACAATAATACAGAGAAAACCCAACAGTCAAAACGACCCCCTATGAGCAGCACTTGGCGACAGTGGGAAGGAAAAACTCCCTTTTAACAGGAAGAAACCTCCAGCAGAACCAGGCTCAGGGAGGGGCAGTCATCTGCCACGACCGGTTGGGCTGAGGGGAGAGAAAGACATGCTGTGGAAGAGAGCCAGAGATTAATATCAATTAATGATTAAATGCAGAGTGGAGTATAAACAAAGTAAATAAGGTGAATGAGAAGAAACAGTGCATTATGTGAACCCCCCAGCAGACTAGGCCTATAGCAGCATAACTAAGGGATGGTTCAGGGTCACCTGATCCTGATCACCTGATGATGATGATACTGTAGCATTTGTGTTGTACCTCACTAATCTCCAGTAGCGATAGCAGTTGCTTTTTGCAGATGTTGGAACACTGAGCTATTAGTTGTTTTGATGTTAGTCTGGATCAGGGGTGTCCAAACTCGGCCCACGGGCCGCTTCAAGCCAAATTAAAATTAATGGCATATTTAAGAAATACCACATGCTGTCATTTTTGTTAAATATGCCTTTGTCAATTACAATGTGCCAGTGAAGTATTTGGTGAAGTAAAAAGAAAAAGTACCACTGACAAAAATTCGGTGTGCTCTATCCACTGAGAATATACAGACATATGAAGGTCTTCTCCCAAAACTGTCCTTTTTTGAAGTGGGATGAAAAAAAGCCGAAAGCAGAGTAGCCAATGGCAAACATACCCCTCCTTACCATGTCTATAACTTTTTGTTGGCTTTTTTTAAGAAGTGCTCAAGATTTTTCTGTAAATCTGAATGAAATAGTTAAAAAACACTCACATTTTATTCTTTTTCAGACACAAACAACAACAGTATTTAACTGTTACATTTCACTAACTGTGCTTAAATGTTTATGTAGGCTTTCAGGTTGTGTGGTCACAGAGGAAGGCTGTTCTTCTCTGGCATCAGCTCTGAGCTGCAACCCAAACCACCTGAAAGAGCTGGATCTGAGTTACAACCACCCAGGAGACTCTGGGGTGATGTTGCTCTCAACTGGAGTGGAGGATCCACAGTGGAGACTGGACACGCTAATGTAAGTCTCCTGGAGGGCTATGTTATGTTAATCACAGCCTGGGTCTCAAGCTTCAAATCATTTTAGTTTAGTTATAAGGCTTAGAAATTATATTAAAAACATTTAAAAGGCTGCAGAACACAAATTGCTAAATTATTTATTATTATGAATTGCGCAATAAAATATGCATTACTAAATTCATTTACAAATTACTTTTTCATTTATTTTATTTAGACATTAATTCAGTAATTCTGTATTTGATCATATAATTGACAATAAAAAGGAATTATAAATAAATATTTATAAATAAACTGTTAATGCATTTTAAAAAATAATTCAAATGGAAAAGGAGCTTATAGAAAAAAAGCATTCAACTTTCAATAAAACATTTTCTAATTCAGAAATAAAAAACAAGATTTTCAAATTTGCTTTAAAAATGCATTTTTAAAATTTTGATGTGTGACTCTCCTGGTCCTCTATAAGAGCTACTATGTGATACTAAACCCACCAACACAACAGCAGAAATAAAATTTCAGAAAACACAATATATTACAAAAACAAAACAAAACCAAAAAAAAAAAAATCTCCAATTAACTCTAAGAAAAGTTCTAAAACAGCATGTGCTGAGGTTTGTGTTACTTTAGGATACTCATTTTTCTCAGTACTTTCATGGATTGTCTTTAGTATTGTGTGATTGTGTGTGTGTGTGATTGTGTATGTGTGTGTCAGGGCAGGGATAGAATATACTTTTCTGACTATGCTTTTGCTCTTTCAGCATGGACCATGGTGGAAAGCAGAGGCTGAGATCAGGTCTATTGAAGTGTAGGTTTTTTATTATTATTATTATTATCATTTTTAATAACTGTGTTCAAAACAGTTTTATTTTATGAACTACCTACTACGTATATGGACATATATAATTTAACATACATGGGAATTCATTCTTTGTGGAGTTTGCATGTTCCAGTGTCTGAGTGGGTTCTCTCCAAATGCTCTGGCTTCCTCCTACAGTCCAAAGATATGCTTAGAGAAGTCAGCAGGTGTATACGTATTTTTGATTATTTCCAGGAATGAGTGAATAAAAGGGTTCCTTTGCTGCCTAAAGCAACTTCTGAGAGAATGGTGTAAAAACTGGAGCGTCTTTCAGTTAATGAAGCTGAAAGACAAACACACAGACTGCAGTTATATTACACTGATCTTCTTTTAGTGTCTTTCAACTGCTGGAATTTCTTTGGGGAAGCCTATTTTATATGCAGCAAATACATTATTCACAAAACAAACCATGGCATGGCTAGCTGCTAGAGTACTGTATTAGAGTGTTCTGACTACATGAGGTAAATATTATTCCTTTATCGTGTCTTGTTTCCTCCATCAGATGCCTGTCAGCTCACACTGGACCCAAACACAGCTCACAGAGCGCTCATTCTGTCTCAAGACAACAGGCAGGTGACATATGTGGAAGAGGAACAGCCCTACTGGTATCATCCAGACAGATTTGAAACCGTAAAGCAGCTGCTGTGTGAAAATGGACTGACTGGGCGCTGCTACTGGGAAGTTGAGACTACAGGACGGTTTTCTACAACAGTGACTTACAGAGGAATCAACAGGAGAGGATGTGGTAACGACTGCATGTTTGGACAAAATGACAGGTCCTGGGCTCTGGAAAACTATGGCTCATCTTATAGAGCTTTGCACAATAACAAAGTAACAACAATAGATACACCTGGTAAATGCAGTAGCAAAATAGCAGTGTATCTGGACTGGCCTGCTGGCTTTCTGTCCTTCTACACTGTCTCTGACACACTGACTCATGTCCACACCTTCTACACCAAATTCACTGAACCTCTCTACCCTGGCTTTAGCTTTGATATAGGTTTCTACACTGAGATTAATTCCTCAGTGTCACTGTTTCAGATTGATGTAGAAACAGACAGTCAGAGTAACTCTTAAATCTGAGGTTTGATTTTCTGCACTTTAACAGTGTAGCAGGCCGCATGAAGAGTGAACAATAAACTATATGCTGTTTTGAGTGATAAAATCCCATTGGACTCCATGGACATAATTCCCACAAGTGTTGGAGTGATCTCTCTCTCTCTCTCTCTTCCTTTCCTGTGATTTCCCTTCTATTTCTTTCTCCCTCTCCTTTTCTTTCCCTCTACGTGTCCTATGAGGTTGTCCCAGAGGCAGAGCAAGTGACAGAGTGCTGGTTGGCACCTGCTTCCCATCATGATCATCTCCCAACTATGCATAAAAGAACTGGTTCAACATCCACTCATTGCCAAGTCCTTAGAGTTCCAATTTTTTTTTTGCCAGAGATTCCACATTCTGTTTTTTGGAGCATCTCTGGAATTCTGCTCCCTTCTTGGAAAATTATTCACCTGCCTGCCCACTTTTCATCCCTCATTAAAAGGAGAAAGGGCAACCTTTATATCTTAGAACCTACCTGTGCACCCTCTCTGCAGCACACACCACTCCACCTGTTAAAAACACTGTATTGCTATCTGTAACTAAGCAGTTACACTTTGGATTGAGTTTTGAGTCTGTTTTTGAGTCTGCCAGTTATTGTGAGTCATGACATACACGCAGTGTGTTCAATGCTATGTAGACCAAAGCTGCAAATGAAATAAAATACACAACTCAATGCAACTACCATAAGAAGTTTGTACTTTGTGCCTCTGAAGAATGGACTGTAGTAACTTCATGCAAACACACAAAATCTGTAATATATATTTATAATCTGTTCTACTAAAAGTGTGAGCCTTGATGGCCCTACTTCCTACAGTGTGAACATCCATAGCAGCTGTAAATGGACTAGTTCTTATATAGCGATTTTCTACTCAGTATGAGCACTCATACAACCTGTTTGCATTCACCCATGCACTCCCATTCATACAAGCACTTCCATTTTTACGAAGCTAAGTGCTTTTAATTACCTAACATTCACACGCATTCATACTCCGACAGAACAGTCGGAGAGCAACTTGGGGTTAAGTATCTTGCCCAAGGATACATTGGCATGTAGCCCGGAGTAGCCAGGATTCGAACCGCTGATCTTCCGATCAGTAGGTGACCTGCTCTACCTACTGAGCTACAGCCACCCCAGCTGTAGTCTCACACAGTTTTGCACTCTAGATTACACTGATGAGCCATTTATTTACTGACAACCATACAAGTATGAAAAATTTATTTTTTGCAAATATTTTGTAAGGATACAACTCAGCTTCCCGGTAATGCTCCTGGGGTGTGCGCTTGTTGGTTTTCACCCTCATTATCATGGATGTTTTGTAATTAATTCATTTCAATAGTTACTTTAACTTTATTAAATCCCATTTCTACTAGACTGAAAAACTAAATTAGTGGTCCCAAGTCATTTTAAATAAATTCACAGTTGAAGAGTATGAAATAATCTCTTCTCTGCTTCTAGCAAACAGCCACAGACAGATGGTCTTCTGCTCATTAAATCTCTCATGTCAGTTTTACACAGCCGGATGAAGATGTCCACACATCAAGTGTTTTATGATTTCCCAACACGGGCATCTTTACATTTTACAGTTTCCTGATGTTTCCGTGTAACATAGATATCAGATAATATAACCAGATGGTTAGCTTCTCAACATAAAACCTTTATAAATAATTTATAAACTTTTATGAGCTAGTGCTTACCACATGTCAAGAAACTGAGTGAATGTGGTGGAGAGGACCCAAATAAAGGACAGTTATCTCAGGTACACGTCACATCCATGTCTTTGACATTGTGTCCGACAGAGTTTTGTTCCATCCTCTGCACAGTCCTGTTTCAAAAGCATTCCAGGAGTGACTCCCTGCTTTCTTTGCAGAAACAACAGGGCTGTGTCATATTTAACAATCAAGAAACGTGATCATATCAGCGCTGTCACAGCTGAGCTTTGATACAACGTTTCCTGCTGCAGGAAACAAATGTTATGATGGTGTAAATATTAATAACTAATGTTAATAATAATTCAGTGTCCAGCCCAACAGCCCCAGGTCAGTGGCTCAGAGTTGTGCTTGTTATGGTCCTCGCACTCTCCGGTCTGGATGTGTCACTTGTCAAGGTGGATCTTCCTGATTGTCCCGCCCACGGATCCGTGGCTGTTTGCGCAGCTGTGCGAAGTTACTCATTACTCACCTGTTCTTCATGAGCGCCCATCAGACAGGTATTAAGTTGGGAAAGACTCTTAAGTCTACGACGGGTCGTTACATCTGCAACTTTTACTTTCAGTGACCTCATTTGACTCCTTCTTCCCCCGGATCACGACAGTACTGGCTCATGTATATTTGTACTGGCCTGAGAGAGAAAAAAGGTTCATTTTAAAATATTTAATTACATTGAATTAAACTGAACTAACACTTTTACATTTTATTAATCTAAATCTGCAAAATAATGTTTCTAAAGCCTTGAAATAAATGTGGTCTAGCACACCCCATGCCCCCCTTTAGTCTAAAGAGCATAAAGCAGGCCGGCTGCCGTCCGCCTGCTATAAGCACCGTGTCACACTAAGTTCACAGTTCATCTGCATATTTTATTGGAACTTCTGCATCTTTACAGCAGATTTTCTCTGTGTGAAACAAAGGGCGGTGGATGGAGCAGCTACGAAGGTCTCTGATCAGGTGCTTTGATGAAGGCCCTCCAGCTGTTCCCCAGTAAAGCTTTAACGGTGATCACAGGAACAAGCCCTGCTGCGTTGGACGCTAGAAAAACGTTTCCTTTCGCTCCACCTGAGATCACCGTCTCGGTAACGGCGCCGCCTCTTCGCGCTTTGCTGTGTGTGTGTGTGTGTGTGTGTGTGTGTGTGTGTGTGTGCAGACAGACACCACCTTAAACTGGGACCGCATCGTCATTGGTGCTGTTGTGTCGTCAGTCTTTTTGCTAAGATGTGAGAGAAACACTTTTTACATGGTGACAACTGAGCGCTACAGAGCTGTGGATTAAACCAGGAGTCGAAGCTAAATAAATAAATAAATGCTTGGAGTATATATATATATATATATATATATATATATATATTATATATATATATATTATATATAATCGTTCCATATATTCAGACTTTCATTCAATATATTCAGAGTTCATTCAATATATTCAAGTTTCATTCAATATATTCAGACTCTCATTTTAATATATATATATATAATATTTCCTAAACGGCATTCCATAGTGTATATATACTGTATATATATATATATATATATATATATATATATATATATATATATATAGGATAAATTCCTTCACTGTAGCCTCCGGGTCCTCCTCTGCCTTCTCCGGGATACCTGAAAACACAAGATTTTCTCTCATGCTGCGGGCCTGAAGCTCGATAATCGATTCTTTAATTTTCTTATTTTCTTCTGAGAGCCGGGTCGTTTCCTCGGTGAGGGAATTCACCGACTCTCTGAGGACAGCGTTTTCAGCAGCCAGTGTTTCCACCTGATGCTGGCTGAACTCGACTGACTCCCGCAGGGCCTGAAACTCCTTGTGAAGGATTTCAACCAGGGCCAAGCGGGCGTCAAAGCTGGACAATTTGTTATTAATGGACTCCAGAATGTCCACAATATTGGTGGTGGGTGGCGAAGTTGCCTCTGGGGAATCTTCTGGGCGGCTTCTTTTTGTGGACGGCGTTGCTTTGCTGGTGGAGGGAGTCGGCGTCTTGTCTGTTTTCCCCATGACGACTCGCTCAAAACACCCGTCGATGTACCGCAGCAAACTATCCAGGTCCTCTTCACCGTCCTCCAGATTGTTGAAAATAATTTAAGTTAGGCTAAGAAACTACCTATATTTTTTTAGTTTTAAGCCTGTCTAGTTATAAATTGGCGAAAAAAAAAAAGGCTAATCACGCAAATGTTTGCTGATAGAGTCACGCCGCCATTAACGATACTGCCGAGATTCACAAAGTCTCGCGTGACTACAGCATAGTCTCCGTGACTCCGTGAGGAATCCCTGACTCCCCCCATCGTATTGTTAGGATCAGTTTGCATTGCCCGACAGTAGTTTGTCACTCATTAACTGCTTTTAAGAAAGAACAGATCTTCGTCCACAGCACACAGGAGCTCAGCCACTGACCTGTTAACAGGTCCCTCCATCTTGGATTCCCGCATTGAATGAAAAAGAAACTGGAATTTTGAAGGAAGAAAAGGTGAGATATTAATTATTTCTATTGTCGCCACGGGCTAAATATCATTCATTTTCTTTCTCAGGGTTTCCTTCTGTTACCCACTGCACCAGTATAAAATATCAATGACATATGATATAAACCTGATATTTTTGGGTTTGAGTCTTTTTATCCTTTCTTGGATGACTAGTCCAGGTTTCACAAGTGATATATAAAGTCTGTTTTACCTGTATTTTGTAATAGTTTCAACAAGAATTTTAGAAAATGCCACTTAAACAAACAGAAATGACTGACACCTCAAAGCTGTTCCCTACGAAGGAGTATTAGGGCCGCACTGGGAAAAAAAATAATAAATTGTGCATTTTGAGAATAAAGTCAAAATTCCAGGAAAAAAAGTCTAAATGTGGAGATTAAAGTTGTCGTTTCACGTCTGCTATACCCTCTCCAAACTGTCATGGGTTATGAGTTAGTGGACCTATACTTTAGAATCGGTTTTATTAACAAGGGAGGTATTTCTCTTTTAGTACATAAACACGATGCAGTGATAAGTATGAGGACGTTAAAGAGATGGTGCAGAAAGCTCCATCTGCTCAGGAGGTAAAAACTCCAGACAGACAGCATGATACCTGTAGGAGTAACTGTAGCATTACTGCTATTTTATATTTTTACAAGGCCAAGGATACTGCGTTAATTGCTGTAGATACTCGTTCACGGGAAAGTTAACACTAAAAGAAAAGAAAAAAAAGTGTAACACCGTCTTTGGTGCCGGTCTGACCGGATCCAGTTACGTTACTGAGGCGAAGAAATGCCGCCACAGATCCAAAGAGACGTTTTCAGGAGATTATCAGCACAATTAAAATGTAGCCTAGGCAGCTGTATATGTGGAACAATAAAAAATGTAGTCAGATTTGACTGTGAAATAGTTTGTCTTTCTAAGGGTATGTAAACATAGCAGTATGACTTCATAAAGTGGCCATATAACTTCATGAACAGATCATAAAGTAATCAGTCTCACCTGCCTCATCACCATCTCTGCTCTGTCTTCATCACCAGCTGCGCATTCCTCACATCCCTCTCACTGCTGTACGCGGATGCGCTCCTCTTCTTTTCCTGATGGTTGCCTGTCTGTCCCTCACGCGTTCTCTGGTGTAGCAGTAACTCGACAGTTGATAACCAGCTGTCAGGGGTTGATGTAAGATCCATAGATAATCGTATGGACTTTACATCTTCAAACTCATGTTTATAAAACCGAGTCGTCGTCCGACCCGCACTGATGCTCTTTGTCTCAGTGTGCAGCTGGCTGCGCGCTGAGTGCGCAGGGACCGTCTACAAAGTGCAGCACAGGAAAAATCTGTCCCACAGCCATGCCATGCGCATATCAGCCACCATCCACCCATCCTTGTACCCCAAAGGGGTGAAATATGATAAATGTCAAACTGAAAGAGCTGCACCAAATTTATGGAAATTATTTAATGACTATTGTTTTCAGTGCCGTGTGCCAGCACAATGGACGGCCACCGAATTTTGGTGACACTAAAATTGATATTGAATATGTGTGCTGTATGTATTACACTCTGTAGACCAGGGATCTTCAACTGGCGGCCCACAGGCCCCATCCAGACCTTTCCATCGGGTCTCCTGAATAGTACTGCCACAGGTACTATACGCCAAACAATTGTCATAACCCGTCAAATATCCGTCTGACTAGTCTCAATTAACAAAAGCCTCCAAATGCGATTTCCCATAGCCGGTAAATGCCTCCATGTCCCTAGAACCAATCAAAATGTAAGATTGGACCATGTGACTTCAAACATTTTCCGGCTGCACTGAGGAGCCGGCTTTTGTTGGCGGTGAGGAACCCAGCTGAAGGTGAGCCTAGCCTTGTTTTTTTGTAGAAAAAAAGTTCAGCAATCAAACTTGTTCAACTAAAGGAAGTAAAAGTCGTATCCAGACTTCCGTCGGTGAACCTGCGGAAGGATCGTACCTGGCTGCCGAGCGTATTCCACGGCCTGCGGGTTCTCCTGTCTCCTTGGCTCTGCGTGTACCCACGTGCGGTCACAGCCCCCGCATGCGTCCTTCCCTCGGTTGTCACGAACCCCGCGGACATAGATAGATAGATACTTTATTGATTCCATAATGGAAATTATTGTTACAGCAAGAAAAAATACTGTAACGTTGTAAACACACTTCCACAGTCGGCGATGTTCACAACAAAGGTCGTCTTTATTAGCAGAAAACGGCTGCTGTAGGCCACAGCCACGCCAACCACAACTACAACAACGGAACAGCAACACACACACACAGGCAAGCTCTCGGTCTTTTCTCTCTCTCCATGCTGCCTTCACGAACCTCCCGAACAGTCCGAAATCCCACAACATCAACACGCTCTCTAACTAAGAGAATCGCTACAATACAATCTATAGTAACTAAACATTACAACTTTACATATAGAAACAAAAGTAGATCCATCCATTCACTTCCGCCTATCTTGTTTACGGTCGCAGGGGGGCTGGAGCCTAACCCAGCTGACATAGGGCGAGAGGCAGGGTACCCCCTGTACAGGTCGCCAGCCTGTCGCAGGGCTAACACAGAAAGACGGACAACATCCGCACTCACATTCACACCTATGGGCAATTTAGAGTTTCCAATTAACCTAACCCCAGTAAGTGCATGTCTTTGGACTGTGGGAGGAAACGTAGGTTAAAAAAAGAGATTATAGTAAAGCTGATATTATACAAGAGAGCAGTGCAAATTGCACTGCATAAATAATATATGGTATAATATATACCAAACCATCCTGTTGGGATTCAGAAAGGCTGGAATAATTGGAACTGCAGCTGACGACGAGTCTGACTAACGCGACACAGAAGAGGAAGCGGCGCTTCGTCTACGGAGTGTACGGAATTGTTTAGAAGTGACACCGAGGATGAAGTCAAGTCAAGTCAACTCAAGTTTATTTATAAAGCACATTTAAAACAACGACGTTGACCAAAGTGCTGTACAAGATCTGTAACCCCAAGGACTATACTAAATAAGTGAAGAATGAAGAATTCAATGGATTGATGGTTTGGTTAACTTGTTAGTATGTTCTTTATGCTATGGTTATCTGAATAACTTAATGTTACGTTAACATACCGAACACGTGTTCGTTGTGCGTCATGTAGCTGAATGTGCTACGTTAGCATAACGTAGGCGTAACCGTGTTCGTCCTGTTCTTTAATCCATTATTATTTTAAATTGTCGTTCAAGATGGAATTTCTGCTCTGGGTCTCGGATTCTATCAACCCCCCCCCCCCCAAAAAAAGTGCGACTTATAGTCCAGTGCGACCTATATATGTTTTTTTCTTCTTTATTATGCATTTTTTGGCTGGTGCGACCTATACTCCGGAGCGACTTATAGTCCGAAAAATACGGTAACATTAAGTTATTCAGATAACCATAGCATAAAGAACATACTAACAAGTTAACCAAACCATCAATCCATTGAATTCTTCATCCTCGGTGTCACTTCTAAACAATTCCGTACACTCCGTAGACGAAGCGCCGCTTCCTCTTCTGTGTCGCGTTAGTCAGACTCGTCGTCAGCTGCAGTTCCAATTATTCCAGCCTTTCTGAATCCCAACAGGATGGTTTGTCACTGAAGCCCATGTTTTCTTGATCCATCCAATGACTTCCAGGAAAGTTGGGTGGCGCATTCTCCCAGTTGCCGTTAAGCTGTGCTCTCCATCCATCATCCACTGCGCCCACAGGTTACGCAAGACTGCCTTAAAGCTGCAGTTCACGGAGATGTCAAG
This sequence comes from Archocentrus centrarchus, assembly GCF_007364275.1. Taxonomy (NCBI): domain Eukaryota; kingdom Metazoa; phylum Chordata; class Actinopteri; order Cichliformes; family Cichlidae; genus Archocentrus; species Archocentrus centrarchus. Next base: position 6,860,367 of record NC_044353.1, on the reverse strand, counting down.
TGGCTGGAGTATTTTGGTTCATGTGTTATAAATGTCACATATACGTCGCTCCGGAGTATAGGTCGCACCCCCAGCCAAACTATGAAAAAAAGTGCGACTTATACTCCGGAAAATACGGTACTCAAAGAATCTGGAAGTTGACAGCAGCAAGAAGATATACAAAATTTGTACGTAGGATCATTTGTCCGGACAGGTGTGTTCACCTGTCACAGAAAGAAGAGTTATTCTACAGTTTTACGGAGAACGGTAGGAATGATTTCCTGAAGCGTTCTTTATGGCAGTGAGGTTGAATCAGTCTGAGGGAGAAGGAGCTCTGCTGTCTCATTAGTGTGGAGTGGAGTGGAGTGGGTGAGATGGATTGTCCATAATGGAGAGCAGTTTATTCAGTGACCGCCTGTCCTTCACTGACTCAAAATTCTGTCCTATGATGGTTCCAGCCTTGCGAATCAGTTTGTTGAGCCTGGTGGCATCTCTGGCACTGATGCTGCCCCCCCCAGCTGACAACAGCAAAGTAGATGGCACTCGCTACCACAGACTGGTAGAGGATCTCCAACATCTTGCTGCACACATTAAAGGATCTGAGCTTCCTTAGAAAGTAGAGTCTGCTCATCTAAATTACTCTAAATTACTATGTTTACATTTTTGAAAAAAAAGGTCACCTCACCATTGCCTGTGAAATGAAATTACTAAAGTTTACCATAAGCTCCAGATAAAAATAAAATAAAAAAAAAATCAACAACAAAAACTCCTTCTGAAAAGTAGACTGTGCAGAAATAAACTCGTTGCTCTCATGTAACATTTTACTGTTTCCCCTGCTCATCAGATCTATAGTGAGAACAACTGCACACAATTGCATCTGGCCCTCACACTGTGTGCCAAGAAAAATTCCGGCCCTTGGACAAATGTAGTTGATGACCCCTGCTGTTGAGGTCCCCTCTCACAGCTGGCTGAACACTGACATCAGTGCTTTTACTTTTGTAAATAAATTCTCTTATGTGCCTCATGTTGCGTAAGAGTGAACTGCTGTCAACCTCGGCTATTAAGAAATCTCAAGTGTTTCAACCTTACTGATTGATGCGTCAGTTTGTAATTATTAATCAATACTTAATGATTTATTGACATGAATGCAACTAATAACATGTCTATAGTTCCAGTTAACTTTGATGTTAACTGCATAAATGTTAGTGCCGTCCATTAGAGGAGTGGTTATATTGACTCGTCATAACCAAAGGTAGCAGAGCGCATTGGTCACACCTGATAGCAATTTTGGGACGCCAGCAGAGGGTTTTTGCGCTGGTGGAGACAATTACTAAATATGGCCCTGACATATCACGATGACAGCTTTCTCCAATCGTTTTGTCTTTATTGACTTTCTTGAATTGAATTTCTGCAGATTAATGAATATTAGATTTCCTCACTGGAGGGAAAAATAAAGGGGCAGAGGGTCACTCCGTTGTGCTCACCCAGCCGTTCTTGTCCGGTCCTAACCCTGACGTCACGTTTTCCAATTACTGAAGACAAAGCTGAAGAGATTTTCGTTTGAGTATTCAGCCCCTGAATGAACTCTCTGAGCTTTGGGGTATAACTGGCCATTTTTGACTACATTCCCAGATAGCAAAACACTTCGGGGCGGATCCGCCTTCAAGTCAGCCGATCCGCCCCACCCTTCTTGCTCTCCGGACTGGGCCCGCCCCACCTACTGACAGCGGATTATCAAAACGCGGCTCCGCCACGGCTCCACGGCGGAGCCCTTCAGCAAACTCGCGCCTTTCCCCACCCCCCTCTTTTTTTCTTTTTCAAAAGTCAACGACTGCTGTCATAAGGAGCGCAGGAGCAGAGCTTCTCTAAGGTAAGAACTGTAAGCTGTTCTGTTAAATATTCTTCATTCATGGCTTTACCTGTACAGTAAAGTTATCCTGGTAGGAGATAATTAAGGTTTTATTTATTTTTTATTCAGAAATGTGAGATTGTGGCAGCGGAGTTAGCTTATAGCACATTAGCTACTGGCCTATTAGCTAACACAGCAGGAAGCTGTGAGGTTAAAAGAAAAAAAAAAGCTCCTCCGGGATTTATTTCGGTGGGGAAGGCGATGTGATTTGGTTAACTGTCCAGGTAGCTGATGTTACAGCAGACTGAGCACATGAAGGATTTTATTGAGCCTCTCCAGGACTGACTGCAGGTAAAGTTAAGCTAACACAGCCTATTGTTCTCCAAATTTAATCTGAGAGCATCCATCAGGTTAAAGTGGGTCTCACGATTTCAGGTGTTGCTGTAAAGTATTTAATAAGCTTTAGAAATGGATTTAGTTATGTCTCTGCTAAGACTTTTTGATTCAAATTTAATTCTTTTTTTCTTATCCTTGAAAATGCTTCCATTTTAAAATTGTCCTTTCAAGGATTGAAAAGTGCTTGATTTTGGGGCACAGTGCTTGAAACTGCTTAAAACTGTAACTGCCTTAAAAAATATCTGAATAGTTAACTTATGAGATGGAAACGAACCTGCACGTCTGCATATGAGTATCTCCCCAGAAGACAGTCTGTGAGAGAGTGAGCGGACCTTTAGGAGGTCACATTTTTTTAACCGGCCAGAGTGGGGCTTTAATTATTGTTGGCTGGTTGGCTAGAAAACCGCAAATTCCAGTAATGGATAAGACCAGTATGGAATTATAATTAAGTCAGAAGAAAACAATCCTTGCAAATTCCCCAAGCGTAGGTATTCACTTCTCGCGAGTAAATTCAACAACTCCTGTGCGTTGAAAGTGTATGAACCCTATTTATTGTCTTTGCTTGACCTTAAACTTTTCCACAATGCATATTTGGACTCTGACTTACTGAAAGTCCCTATTGATACAATTAAAATACTTTAAATTACCAAAGTTTAATATCCAACATGCCACAAAAAGAAAGATTTTCTGTAGTTTCATCATTATAATCATTAATTTTATTTATGTCTTCTGTTACAGATCAATTCAGCCTGCCTTCCCCCCTCCACCTTGTCTGCTACCTCACTGAAGTAAGCCAAAATTCAATCTTAGAGTTCATTTAGACACTTTTTCTAAAACTGCAAATAATTTCTGCCAGAAATATTATGTGTGTGTTACAAGGGGAGGGAAACCTGAGCTTGTAATATGCTATCAGAAATCTTGCACACGCACATCTGTACTTAAAAAGCAACTGTAATGGACGTTAAGCTTTGACTGTTATAATATATTCTTCATTTAAAAAAAATAGCTGTTATTGCCAGTATAAGTGGCTATAACAGCTTCTTCTCTGTTATAATGTGTAAGTTCTGTCATTTCAATGTTTTGTCCTGTGGTCTAGGTTGAGGCTTGTTTGCCTGCTTTAAAATCCTGTCTGGTCTCAGAATAATAACAAAAATGTGTTTCTAAAATTTTTATTTTTAGATAAAATGAATAGAAAGACTCTACCTGTCTCCAACTCCACCTTAAGAAGGAGGGCCCGTGTAGACGTAGAAAACCGACTTAAACAAATGCGGGATGACGCCACAAATTTAATTGACTTTCAGATGACAACAGAGAGGAACCTTGACCATGGACACATCAGTGAAGAGCATTTTCATGAAAGTCACACTGGAACTGATAATCCACACTGTCTAGACACTGAAACCGGTGCTGGTTTTAGTGACCCTGAACAGGATAAGCAGAAGAGAATGGATGGTATTCAAATCACAGAATTCGAAAGCAATTAGAGTAGTGTACAGCTTGAGTAAAGTAAAAAAATACATGTTTTAATAATGACAAATGAAGTATTAAGTATTTTTATTTTTCTATTCTGCTTGACAGTCATTTCTTTGGGGACTCTGACAGTGACACAGAAGAAGTTTACCTGAAAAGGAAAGCCAGAGCTGCAGTAAGACGCCCACTACAACCACCTGCTCCAGTTATCCAACCACCACCTTTCACTGGAGCTAGCATCCACACAATTGCTTCTTCTGCAAAAACTCCATCACCACCACTGCTTGCCCAGATGGAAAATAGACCAAGAGATGAGCCAACTCCTTCTTCAAGCCATGTCTACAGGCCTACTTGGAAAGGGGGACGGTATGGCTCAGACACAATTACCTGCTCTGGTAAGCAATCTCTTAAACAGCTAGTATTCACCTTTCAATGACTGATAATTACATCACAAATTCAGTTATTCTCAGTGTAACATCCAAGTGAAAATAAACTCATCGAATGCAACAATGCATTTCTTCCTGAATGTACACTGATTTTTCCAAAAGTGTATACAGTAAAGCTTGAATAATCGGTATATTGTATTCTTTGTAAATATGAATACTACACTATAGCCATTTGCCATGTAATCCAGTTATTGGAAAAGATTACAGCAAATTTGTCTCATTTCTTCTTCCAACAGCTGCAGAAGTTCAAATATTGAGCTTACTGGAGTACATTAAACACCAACAAGACCAATTAACCACCAAAGTAAACTATCTGACCAACAAGCTGAACTCAACTGTCCAAGAAAGAGAAATACCTGACCCTGTACAGTTTCCACTACAATCAATGGAGGAAGTGGAGAATTTTGAGAAATGGCTCAAAGATCCTGCTAACTCTCACCTGAAGCAGAGTGTGGTGAGTTTTCATCTGATTACCATTCTACTTGACATTCAACACAAAGAAATCCCATTTTTGTCAATGTCATGGTTTTGTATAATACGAATGATGCTGTTTATAATGAAAAGCTGAATGTTAAATATTACGAACAGCCAGATCCAGGTTTTTACAGTCCGGATAAGATGTGGTTATTTGCCAATACCCGTGTTCAATTGATAATCTGTATCTCTCACTGAAAGACTGGAAATGCTTCTTTGTGAATAAGGAAATGTTCCACTTAACTCAAATGGCATTCCTAACTTTTTAAAATGAAATGTGAGAAATACGTGTAAATAAATTTACAAAGTATGTTTGCATTTATGTGTGTTGGCTGTGCAGCTGAAGTGAATTTATATTTAATCACACTGACAACAATCAGTTATGTTTAATAAAAGTATTAAACTGTTTTATGTGCACTGGTAAAATTAATTAAAGCACCTGTCATAAAAGTGAGGAAGATCATCCAGCAGCACAAAGTGCTTTTATGCAGACTCTGTACTTTCATATTACCATTTTGACCAGGGATAAGTAGTAAGAATTGCAAAATGAATAGCCCTTTCAGGAAAAATGTAAAATGATTATTTTTTAATTTTTCTATATACCCACATTTGAGCTGGCACACGGGACCTTTTTGATAACTCAAATACAAATGAAGCTGTCTTTTGTTGTTGTGTTTAATTGCCTGCAACTTATTTTTTGTGAAATGTGTTTAAACTTTTCCCATTATTTCCTCTCCATTTTTAGATTTCTTCACTGGCAGCCATCGGGGGGCTGATGCAAGAAGTATCACATGGAACATTCTTTCCCGCATGTTCCACAGTGACATTGGACAGAAGATAAATTGGACAGGGGCCAATGGAAAGGGAGGTTTCTCCCAGATGGCATCAAAAACAGTACTCTTGGGTAAGTAATTGTAATAGATTTTGCAAATGATTTGATTGTCATGGTTTAATGAAGCACAAATCTTTTAACTCTGAGAGTCGTATTGTATCATTTCATTGATAATGCGAGTTATGGGCTTTGGAGGACAGTTTTCAGGTGTACCTTTATTCCACTCACTGATCACAGCACTCTTTCAAATGAAAAACTCCCCTTTGAGATCTGTGATGTTCCTCTGTGGTACATAGTTGGATACCCGGACATGACTGCATTGATTGGCAATAACTGATGCTGTTAAATATTAAAGATGAGTTGTAAATTTTTGGAGTTTTTTCCCCACTATGTCCAAAGCTTACAATCAACATGCTACACTTGCTGGCCACTTTATTAGGTACATGATGCCAGCACTAGGTTGAGCCCCCTTTTGCCTTCTGAACTGCCTTAATTCTTCATGGTATAGATTCAACAAGCTGCTGGAAAGATTTCAAAGCTTTCATATAACATATACCTTGTGTGTATAGATGCAGTAAGAAAGACCCACGTGTCCCGTGCTGCCACAGAAGAGGAGATTCGGAAACATGCCATACGATGGTTCAATCTGGCAGCAGACAGAGGAAGAAGGCGGCGTCCTCCTGTTACCATCCCGAATCAATGCTGAGGACTTCAGTTTGTTATTGTTACTGTTATTGTTCCAAAAATGGTTATCTTTCAGTTATTTGTCTGTTAATGTTTTAATGAAGTACAGTAATGAATCAATGCATCACCTGCTTAATTAATTTGTGATAGTATTTCCTTTCTTTGCCATTTTACTTTTTCCTTTACTGCATTTTGTTAAAGAATAAAGAAGTGTTAAAGGATTTATAGTAAATAAACAGTATTCTTGATACATTTATGATCCCATTATTTTTGTAATACTCATATGCTCATCTTGTTATTCAAATGGAAAATTAGGCTTTAGATAAGGATGCCGTAATTGTTAAAGATTTTTCATTTTCCCTAAAATCAGTCTTTATGTCCAAATAGATATTTTAGCTTTAACTGTAGCTAGCATGGCTACAGCAATTTTTAATAAGGGATCCTGAAAATATTCTGGCCAAAATAAGCTGTTATATGAACGGATTCAAAACGGATCCGTGTCGGATCAGTTTTTCCACAGACGGCTCCGTAAAGGATCCGTTTTGGATAACCTGAAACGTGGACGGGTCCGATTTGTATCCGGTCCTGATTTGTTCCTCAACCGTGATCCTGATCCGTTACTGATCCGTCCCGCTGTGCAAGTGGACTCCGATACGGACCGGTTTTGCGGGTCCGTTACGGAGTCAGTGGCACATCCGGGGCGGATCGGGGGCGGAGTCATTTTGCTATCTGGGTTTCATCTTACATTTATTTCACCTTAAAGCTGTTTACTTCGCCTTGTTTGGTATCGTTATTTTCAGCACAACCTCAAATGTGTGACAGCACAGTTATTTTTATTTCCTACTTATTTCCTAAGGTACTGTATTAACACATTTAGATTTTTTTTACTGTAAAAACCACAAAGATGTTTAACAAACTATTTTTACTACTTAAAATACAAATATAAGTTGTAATTTTCAAAAACTTATGAACAAATATAGCAAACAGCAAAGGTATATACAACTGAAACAGACACTCAGCTCCGTTATTTGGACCTGCCGGCGCGTCTGTTGACCCCAGAGGGTTAAAGCTGAAAGTCTGTACTTGATTTAAAATCTGCTGCAGTGATGTTGAACAAAATGACGAAAAAAGAAATGTGCCATTTGTTCAAAAACTTACAGAACTAACTGAATGTTAACAACCTGTTTATAATGTGTGTGTGTGTGTGTGTGTGTGTGTGTGTGTGTGTGTGTGTGTGTGTGTGTGTGTGTGTGTGTGTGTGTGTGTGTGTGTAGATGTTATCCAGCAGTTCAAGGCTTCAGCTGATGGCTGTTGTTAGTGTGATCATCCTGATGTTATCATTATTATATTTCACCAATTTGTGCAACTGTCCTGGAGAGCTGTTTTCCACTACACCGAAACTAAGGTAAAGTCCACTCTGTGTGGGTGTGTGTGTGTGTGTATAGAAACCCTTCCTCACCTTATATAGTATTTGGCAGTTTTTGAAGCCGTGTTTCCATTAAATAAGTTAGTAATGAAGTAGTGGGAGGAAGTAGAGTTCCACACTAGCTTTGTGGGACTCTACTTCCTCGTACATGTAATGCAGTTCCTGCACCTGATGATCTTGCAGAATTATGGCATTAAATTTAGTCATGGATTTTCTGTTGCTGACCAGAAGAGCAACTGCATTGCATCTGGGTTGAGTTGATATATTGCTATCCAAATGAAGCAACAGTGTAATTAAAATATGAAAATATTTTTATTGTAGTCCCCTGAGAGCATAATCCCCATACTAACTGAAAACCAGAGCTGATTTAAATGAGTGTGAGACACAGAGCAGGATTTTGACTATTCTGGACTTGTATATTTCTACAGGTCATCTCTCCCCAGGAACCTCTCCTTGCCGGGTCAATGCACCTGCCCTGCTGGCTCACAGCTTCTTAAAAATTACATCCCCGAGGATGAATATGAGGACTTAGTTCAACGGCGAGCTAAGGAGTTCCAGCAGTACAAAACCAGGTAGAGGATGAATGGATGAATGCTTTCTTTGAACAGTGATGCAATGGCATTTATGACTGAACACAATCATAATCTTGGTAAACTGTAATTAATGTTGGCAATTTTGGCATTTCATTTGCATCATTTTATATTATGTCCATTAAGTCCAATCAATTCAAACTCGAACACCCACTTTATTGGTCAGCCTTGGCTACATCAAGGCAGTCCCACAGCAAGCACTGTGCTGCCCTCTACTGTCCATAGTGTTGCACATATATTAGCTGAATTGATGAACATTAAAGCCATTCTCTAATACACAGATTATTGCCCTAAAGCGTATACCACATTTTTTTGGCCAATTGATACCACTATCTAGAAAGGTTGGCTCTAGATAGACAGATTGGATTTATAAACATCTAATCAAATTTTATAAGAAGCTCTTTACATCTCCCCTAACTGCTCTTACTAGCTCTTACCAAAACAACATAATTGTGATAAATTGTGTAGCTTAGTAGCCATTTACAATGTTCCTGCTAAAATGCTCTGTTCTATAATTATCTACATATTTTGGCTCATGCAAATCGCCAAGTTTGTAACTGTGTCACATGTATTCAAATGCTTTGTTACTGCTCTGTACCTGTTAGATTCAAAGTAGGTAAAATGGTGATACCTGTTTGTGTAATCTACCCACATTTATTCTTTTCAACAGGACGGCTTCTGTACTATCCAGACTACTGTTTGCTTTGCCCAACTCTCCTCTGCAGTATCCTATTCAGGGTTATGTAGTACGGCCTTTGACCTCTACTCTCATACCAGGTGTGCCAAGCCTAATAGATGCATCAGAGAGCAGTTTGCAGATGCTGAATATTGCTGTATATCTGTTGTCTATCCCACTACAAATCCACTGCTGACTGTAGAAAAATGATGAATATGGGTTGATCTGAATCATGGAAAATACATTCGGGAGATTAACAAACAAACTTTAATAATTTTAATTATAATTATAAAACTTTAATAATAATTTAATAATAGAGCAATTAGTAAATTAGCCAAATTAACATGCAATATCAGGGACTTTCCATGCATTATTATGCCTATTAAGACACAGTTAACCAAGAATGGTGATTACCAACAAACCCATATCCCAGAAAATGAGATGGAATAATTAGTCACAGTCAGAAGCTGCACAGGGAGTTTAAGGAATTCATGTTGATCATTTGTCTTTTCAAAAAATTATCTGTTATTAAGTCATAAAGTCTGAACAAAAAATTGGGTCTTTCCAAAACGGGGCATTGTAAAAGTAATATAATTTTAATTCCAGGTTTAGGGCTGCATGCAGAAAAAAGAAGCAGCTACAAGGTTGGTGTGATATCCCAGATCAGATCCATGGACACTTCTCGCCCATGTCTAATTAACATGGATGGTAATGGTTGGCCGGTTCATGCAAGATGGTTGCTGAATGTAAACATTTTAAACACTAAATAAGATTTTTGTGTATTTCAAGCAGGTGAAACCTGATAATAATCATTCTTTGGCTTTTTGCAAATGTTGCAAAGACAGATACTTTTCTTGAATGGGACTTTTATTTATGCACAGCAGCCATCTTTGTGTTAACCTTGAAGTAAAGGCAGAAACCTCTTTGTCACTATGTGAATAGAGTTTGGCTTTCAAGAACTGCAAAGACCTGGTCACGCCAGCTTTTAAAAATATAAAAATGTTTCTGTGTGTAATTTCATTTCACTTAAATCTAGCTAATCAATGGGATTAGTTGGAAGTAGAGAAATTAATCTTTGAGCAATAGTAAAGTATTTTGTCTTTATAGAGAAAGAAAGATGTATTAGAATAAGCTTTTGCAGTTGAAGAGTCTGAATAAATTTGCATCAGTTATTTAGGTTTTCTCATTAAAGCAAGAAGTGTTCTTCATGGGTTTGCATATTCTTTCATTAAAAAGATATGATGAAAAAAAATTGATAGCTGCATACATAAAGCCCTCTTTAAGGGCACTGATTCCCTCTGATTCCCTGATCTCGTGTTTGTGGTGTGGGACGGGCTTTCATTCAGCTTTAGGATAAATGAAAAAAAAAATGCATTACTTATGATCTGATCTGCAATATAAAATCATATCTATCTTTTGATCTTTATTAGTTATTCCGATGTTGAATTTGCATAATGTAGTAAAACTGTTCTGGGACTGGTGGTCAGATTCTTGTTTGTTGGGTTTATTTCATATACAGTTTACTGTCTCTACTGTTAAAACGACTGCAGCTGCATGGGATAATCTGGGATACGTATGGATACTTGTTACTTTTTAGTTTATTTGGGCGTTTCTCTTCTAGGTGACATTAAGTGTTTCTAAAGGCATCCTAACCACACATACTCCACCAGAAGAGGCAATGGTCAAAGGTGAGTTTCCAGTTCATATACAAACTGGTGATCATAAAAAAAAAAAAATAGTTATGAGTGGATTGAGCAGCTCTATTATATTGCAGGGGTGTTTTTGCTGGCATGGTTTTTGGACCACATACCACATTAGAGGGAAGGGTCAGCACTCTCCAGCCACATGGAGAAGAAATAGAAAATAATTTCTCCTTCGCTTCAATAATAAATGTTAATATTCAGTTTCATGAGACATGTTTAAGATTTTTCTTACACAAAATAGTGCCTTCTTCATTTTTAATAATTAGGGTGTATGAGAAAAAAAACACAGTAGTAACAGTTTGAATATTATTCTCAGAGTTAATATGATGAGAAAAAGCAGTCAGTGAGTTCAGTGTTTTTTTTCTTGTGTCCCATCTGTAGGTAGATGTTTTTCAATACATATGACAAAATGTGATTTTTATAAGCAAATAAGTAAAATACATAGATGTGCTTTTGAATTCACTTTTTATGCAGCTTGCAAATCATCTAGAATGAATGTTATATGTTCCTTACTCATACCTTGTTACATTCGTTGGCTTTTAACCAAGTCATTTTAAGACTGTTGTGAAATTCTCTTTCACAGGTTCTGGTGAGAATAAACTGATTATCGAGTCCAGCAGCCTACTGACCCTGAATGATTTGCTGGCCAAAGTGTCCTATACCAGCAGTGAATACCATATAAATACTGGAGACCTCGGTATGTGTGCACAAAATGACGTGTATTTTCAGTTGTGCATGAACATTAATCTGCTTGATTTAAAGGATTTTTTTCAAGTTTTTTCAACAACTCAATCAAAGATGCAAGCGCTGCCTACTGTTCAAACCTGGTTGCAAAGAGCAGAGCTAATCCAAAAGTGTTATTTGACACCATTAGTTACATTTTTTACTCCAGTTCCACCTGCTGTCACAGTTGTTTCGGAAGAAGATTGTGAAAATTCTCTTTCTTACTTGGTAGAAAAAATCTGTAATGTAAGAAACAACATTTCCCCACTGGTCTCTGGTCAAGTCCCTGCTTATATTAAGAATGCTGTCATTCACCCACTCTTAGAAAAACCCAAGCTTGGCCCTTCTATTTTCAGTTGCTACTGTTGGGTTGCTAATTTCAAAGTTACTGTTTATTGCTAAGACTTTAGAAAAGCTTGTAGCTTAGAAGCTTTTAGTCCGCTTGGAAAAATACAGTATTCCTGATAAATTTCAATCTGGTTTTCGTAGAGTTCCTTCTACAGAAACAGCTCTTAGAGTGTCCAGGGGCATTTTGATTCAAAATGAAGCAGGAGAATTTTCTGTTTAGTTGATGCTGGACCTGACCTCTGCCTTTGATACAGTTGAACATCACATTTTGCTAGTGGCTCACATCATAACTATCTGAACGATGCTTTTCTGTGGCTGTTTCTTCCACTTCTCTTACCTATGGTGTGCCACAAGGCTCTGTTTGGGCGCCCTAATTGTTTTTGTTAAATTTGCTCCCTCTTCAGCACATCTTGAGCACCTTCATGGACATCTCGTATCACTATTATGCAGATGACATTTGGTTATATATCTCTTTTAAGCCCCAAGGTATTTCTATGCTACAGATCCTGAATAGGTGCTTAAACTCAAAAGTTGGATGGCTGACAACTTTCTCCAACTTAATGAAGAAAAAACTGAAGTCCTTGTTTGTGTTGTGTCACACTCTGAACTGGAGATTGTTATTCATGCATTTATTTCATCACATTTGGATTACTGTAACTCATTGTTTATTTGTCTAAGCAAAATGTCGTTGGAATGTCTGCAGGTTGTTCAGAACGCTGCTGCTTCTGACTGAGTCAGCTGCACTGGCTCCCCATTAAATTCAGAGTTCATTTTAAGAGTCTGGTTTTGACTTTTAGAGCTCTTCATGGACTTACATCAGTGACCTTTTACATCCATACATCCCCATCAGGTCCCTGAGGTCATGTGATCATGGCCTACTGGCTGTGCATCTTACGAGGCTAAAATTAACTAAAGAGAAAACAGAGATTTTGCAACAGGGAAGCATTTTGTGATGTTTATCTTGAAAGGTGCTATAAAAATAACATTGACTTACTTACTAATGTGTTTTTGAATTCTGTATGGAATCTTCTGGCAAAATAAGTGAAAGAATAAGTGAAATTAGGCAAAGTATTTTACAAGTGGTGCATTGTTCTGAGATTTAATGGAAACTCACTGATTGCCTTTTTTCACCTTTAAACAAAAGTCCTCTTTTTTACTATACCTAACCCAAGCTTTGGTTCTCTGATTTTAGCCACTTTCCAGTTTGAAAACGATGAAGCTGTGTTTCCCATTGCTATCAAACAGCCTCAAATACCAGTCCTGTATGACATGGGCACAGGTAGGCGTTTACTCTTCACCAGGGATTAAAACTCATCAGTTAAAATGCTTTTTCTCTGTGGTGGTACCATTCACATATTAATTGTTGAAGTCATGGCAGGCTTAAACTGCCTTATTTCTACCAAGCTATTCATTAAAATAGTTTTTAAAATTAATTCTGTTTTGATGCTTAAAATTTTCAGTTTTTGTATTTAGTGTTAGCTTCAATTTTATTTGTGTACTTCTGGTTTAGAACAACAGCCATCTCAAGGCGCTTTATATGGTAAAGTTCTATAAGGAAAACCTACAATATAAGAGAGAGGACCCAAATTATCTGACAGTTCCCTATGACCAAGTACTCAGCGTAACATTAGAGCCCGACGCCATCAAAAATAACTATCTTTAAACGGTTTGGCCGTATTTTAGCAAGGAGTCATAAATACAAATACCAAATGTTAGGAAAATCTGTTTTTATTTTGTGTGTAAGAAAAAGCACTCTCCGCTGCTCCCTTATTCTCGAGGGATCGCTGCAGCGGGTACCTCCTCACCCTAAAAATCTCCAAAGGAATTTGTGTCTCGTCCTGGGATCAAACCGGGGGTCTGTTTTCTGTTAGGTGAATATGGTATATGTGATATATCAGATTTGGAAATCAGCAAATATCGGTAAATGTGTTGGTTTTAAAAATCCTATATTGGTCGAGCTCTGTTTAATATAGGAGAAATATGATCTCTCTTCCTAATTAGTACACTTGCTACAGCATTTTGGATCAAGTAAAGCTTTTTACTGAGCTTTTACAACGAAAAAGATGGAAAAAGATCAGTCCAGACTAGAAGCAGTTTTCTGATAACACTGGCTAAGGAAAGCATGCATATATATGCATCATTTGTATCATATGCAAATCATGCAGAGAACGCTGCACTGTCTCATGTAATCCAGCATTTTTCTTTGTTTGCTTCTTGCTGTCAGATATCAACTCTCAAGTCACCATCGCCACGAAGACCTTCCTGCGCTATAAACAACTGAGGGTGTTGGTGGACAGCATCCGACAATTCTACAGCAACATAAACATCATTATTGCAGATGACAGCTTAGAACCAGAGAAAATTACTGGAGAAAACATCCAACATTACATCATGCCTCCAGCACAGGTATGCACATGCTTTCTTATGGACTACTATACAGACTCGAGTCTGTGCACGTTTTCCCCGTGCCTCTGTAGATATAGGGGATAGAAAAGAAATAAGTGATTCATGGACTGGAAATTGGCAAGTTCTTAAATTCACTATAGTGTGTTTCTATAAAAACCCTGAAAATAAAATCTTGTTTTACAAGTGTAACATTTAGTCATCACCACAGTTTAAGAATAAATCTGAAATAGAGTTAGAACTCTTATTTGCTGTCCCCATGAATAGCTATTAGGACCATTAAAATGTAAAAGCTGTTTCCTTCCTCAGGGGTGGTTTGCAGGCAGAAATCTGGCTGTTTCCCAGGTAACCACCAAGTACTTCCTGTGGGTCGATGATGACTTTTTGTTCACTGAGAAGACGAAGATAGAGAAGCTTGCAGAAGTGATGGAGGCGGTCCCTGAACTGGACGTGGTGAGAATGAAATTGCTCTTGTCCAAAGATTCAAATTCAGTTTACTGCTTCATGGGAAACAGAACGCACCCAAACATAAAATATGCACTTCTGTAATGAGGTGAAAATTAAAAATCTTTCACCTGACTTTTATGTGCTGATTGGTGTTCTTCTTGACTTTACTTTTCTCCTGTCTGTGACTGATCTGATCTGGTTACATCACCAAATTTGCATCTTCAGAATTTTACGCTTGATTTTTGTTTTTTTCCCTTTAGCTAAATCAGTTACTATACCAGAATCTAAGCTTAATCCTTCAGCTGAAGGCAACAGTGTCACATGTGAATTGACAGAGTTGGGTACTTGATAAGGTAGATTGAATTCTAGGTTTGTTTTGGATTTGCAAAAAAATGAACCTAAACAAAAAAACCAAAACTGTATACTCACTTGAAATTATTGAATGAAAGTCTAAATATATTGAATGGAAATTTCATAAAGGTTCTGGCACCATCTTGTATTTTAGGTGTGTGATATTTTAGCATATTATTGCTGCAAAAACTGGCACTATTATTGAGCAAGCTCAGAATGAAGCAACAGCAATCCTAATTAATGAAAGGGTTAACTGACACATATGCAAATGCATGCACTAGCACCAGGGTTCAGTATTGTACTACTGCTGAAGAAATGTATTCACTGTTTCATTTTAGAACACTAAATGCAGTGAAACTCTAGCTCCAGCATTTTGAATCAGCTGAACGCTTTTCAGGGAGTTTTTAGGACAATCTGATAATAATGAATTACAATAGTCCACACTAGAAGTAATAAATGCATGAATTAGCTTTTCAGCATCAGTCTGAGAAAGGATGTTTCTAATTTTAGAAATATTGCGCAGATGCAGAAAAGCGGTCCTACATATTTGTTTAATATGTGCATTGAAGGACATATCCTAGTCAAAAATGACTCCAAGATTTCACACAGTGTTACTGGAGGTCAAAGTAATGCCATCCAAAGTAAGTATCTGATTTGACACCATGTTTCTAAGATTTGTGGGGCCGAGCACAAGAACTTCAGTTTTATCTGAATTTAGAAGCAGGAAATTAGAGGTCATCCAGGCCTTAACCCTTTAACAATCCTAGGGCCCTGATACGGGCCCAAATACATGGGAAAATGAACCCCAGTTAATGTCTTTAAGACATTCCTGCAGTTTAACTAATTGATGTGCGTCATCTGGCTTCATAGATAAAGCTGAGTATCATCTGCATAACAATGAAAATTGATGCAATGCTTTCTAATAATACTGCCTAAGGGAAGCATGTATAATGTAAATAAAATTGGTCCTAGAACAGAACCCTGTGGAACTCCATAATTAACCTCAGTGTGTGAAGAAGACTCCCCATTTACATGAACAAATTGGAGTCTATGAGATAAATATGATTCAAACCACTGCAGTGCAGTACCTTTAATACCTATAGCAAGCTCTAATCTCTGTAATAAAATGTTATGGTCAACAGTATCAAAGCTGCACTGAGGTCCAACAGGACAAGAACAGAGATGAGTCCACTGTCAGAGGCTGTAAGAAGATCATCTGTAACCTTCACTAATGCTGTTTCTGTACTGTGATGAATTCTGAAACCTGACTGAAACTCTTCAAATAAACCGTTCCTCTGCAGATGATCAGTTAGCTGTTTTACAACTACTCTTTCAAGAATCTTTGAGAGAAAAGGAAGGTTGGAGATTGGCCTATAATTAGCTAAGACAGCTGGGTCAGTGATGGCTTTTTAAGTAGAGGTTTAATTACAGCCACCTTGAAGGTCTGTGGTACATAGCTAACTAATAAAGACAGATTGATCATTTTTAAGATTGAAGCATCAACAATTGGAAAGACTTCGTTGAGCAGTCTAGTAGGAATGGGATCTAATAAACATGTTGTTGCTTTGGAGGAAGTAACTATTGAAGTTAACCCTGAAAGATCAACTGGAGCGAAAGAGTCTAAACAAATACCAGCAGTGCTGAAAGCAGCCGAACATGAAGATAAATCTTTGAGTTGTTATGAATAATTTTTTCTCTAATGTCTAAAATTTTATTTGTAAAGAAATCCATGAAGTCACTTCTAGTCAAAGTGAAAGGAATACTCGGCTCTACAGAGCTCTGACTCTTTGTCAGCCTGGCTACAGTGCTGAAAAGAAACCTGGGGTTGTTCTTATTTTCTTCAATTACTGATGAATAGTAAGATGTCCGAGCTTTACGGAGGGCTTTTTTTTTTTTTTTTTTAGAGCAACAAACTCTTTTTCCAGGCTAACTGCCCCTCCCTGAGCCTGGTTCTGCTGGAGGTTTCTTCCTGTTAAAAGGGAGTTTTTCCTTCCCACTGTTGCCACATGCTTGCTGGGGTCATTTTGACTGTTGTGTTTTCTCTGTATTATTGTAGAGTCTTTACCTACAATACAAAGCACCTTGAGGTGACCGATGGTTGTGATTTGGCGCTATATAAATAAAACTGAACTTTTTACTTTCATTTTCACTTGCTGATTAGCTGTATACAGTAAAAACGAGGTTAGGTTAGGTTTATAAAAAGGAATCTGTTTTGGATTTCAAATATGCCCCTTCAAAAAAAGTAACCCTGCCCATTTAAAGCCGGACCGGCAGACATGTCTCACCATTTTCATAACTAGGTTCCCCAGCTTACCCAAACTGCCCCATAAATATGGGACCCTACCGACTTTGGCACAACTGCATTTACTGAAGCCCTGAGAAAGAGAACAGGCTGCACACTGTGGCAGTCAAAATACCATTGCTAAGATTTTGTCAGGTGTAGGCAATACATAATTTTGGCATGTTCAGGGTTAAAATATGAATATTATATGACATTACACTGTTACATAACAAAAATAAACAGTTATATTAAGATGATTTGGTTAATGTTCTGCTGGGAACTTCTTAAAATTCAAAGCCCTTTATTACTATTACATAAAATATACGTTTCATCACTTAAACATATTTGACTTAACTGCCAGAGGTTTCTAAACCACTCTATGTAACATAATAAGTATGATAACATAAATTATAAATATCATATATTTGAGTTTCAGTTCATTCAAGCTTTAGTCCACATATCAGAGTTTCATTCAAGATTTTTGAGTTTTATTTTATATATTCAGGCTTTCATGAAATTTATTGGAGCTTCATTCCATATATAGTAAAGATTTTAACTTGTATACATAACAACTGATGGTGATGATAACCTTGGGGTTGTCACCAACATCAATATTTATTAGGGGTGGGACTCGATTAAAAAAATTAATTGAATTAATTAGAAGCTTTGTAATTAATTAATCGAAATTAATTGCATTTTAATCACATTTCAATATTTAACATGATAAATATTAATTTAAGTTTGGTTGATGAATGAATCAATATACATAAGCTTCAAAATTTTGTTTATTTTCCCACCAGTCTACTACACAGACCAACAAAGGGTGGAAGTGCTCCTGTGATAAGCAAACTCCTGAAATTAAAGTTAAGCATCATAACTGGATAGTTTTATTCAACAATAATGTCTCACTTAATATAGTTGGAAATTAATCATTTGCTCAGCTGTATTCCTTGATGTGTGTTATGCTTGTTTTAACAGCTTATTTTGAATAAAATAATTAAAATTAAACCACAAAGAGGAGCAAAAGTTTGTTCTCCGTTTAACCAGCTGCTTTTACACAGCTGTGCTTCGCACTCACAGTTTTCTAGGTGACATGAGCTACGCAGAGGTGAGGGAAGGCGACGCTGATATGAAGGCTAGCTGCTCACTTCCAGTCTTTGCGGTCTTCGTGGGCTGCGATGGACTTGGGCCGTCGATATAATCTGTATGCCTGGAACTCGTGCACTGAGAAAGGTTCCACGGTGCAAAGTGCGATTAAAATGCGTTAAAATTTTTAATTCGTTATTTTCCCGTAATTAATTAATCTAAATTAACGCGTTAAAGTCCCACCCCTAATATTTACATTAGTAAATATTTATTAGGGGAGATGCAGGTTCATTTTCTAACCAGTTCTTTGATTTCTCTGTTCTCATTAGGTGGGTGCGTCAGTAAATGGGAATAGGTTTCCCTTTGCTCTTGTATATGAGGAAGGAGAGGAAAATGAAGGTGGCTGCCTATCCAGGAAGTTTAGGAAATTTCAACCACTTCCTGGATACCCACAATGCACTGTGGCCAATGGAGTTGTCAACTTCTTCCTGGCTCGCACAGATGCCGCGCAGAGGGTGGGCTTTGACCCTAAGCTCCAAAGACAAGCGCATTCAGGTAAGTGCAGACCTTTGCAGACTTTGCATTGTAAGTGGCAGTTTGAGGTTTTTGTCTTACAGGGTAAATGTCTGTTTCTGACTCTTAGAGTTCTTCATGGACGGTCTGGGCACTTTGCTTGTTGCCACATGTGGTGATGTGGTGATTGGCCATCAACCCAAGACGGCAGACAACACGGTTCCTGAGTACAGAAAATTCAGATACCCCGGAAGATCTGACACCGAGTTCAAACTGAAGCTTCACTTTTTCAAAAACCACCTTAAGTGCATCAAATATTGATAAATGCCACAAAAGACATCTATCTGACTGGTTTTTGTCATTAATCATTTTATGTTTCCTTCAATTTGGTTGTTATTACTTGACCCTTAATGATTAATGTTCCTCAGTATCCTACAGGGTGCTGATTATTGCAGCCACAGTTATTTTCCTAAAAACCTTTTGCAGCATGTGCGAAGAGTCTGTCATAAAACTGTTATTACATATACCTGCATGTCTTCAAGTGCGTATATGGAAAACCTTGTGTATTCTTAGTGGCTATGCAGACTACACTACGCCACTGGATACGGGGCTCTGAAGACTATCAAACAGAAACTGAAGCTTTGATTTCATTCAGGTGTTTAATTTGATGTTTAGAGAAATGTGAAAAGTGAAATGTCACTGCTGTTTGTGTTAACACTTGTTTCAAATTTTTTATTACTGTTATTACTGTTTATTACTGTTATGTGTTTAATTTGCTTCTATTATCAACATTCTGTTGTTTTACTTTGATTTTTTAAATTTATTTATTTATTTTTGTAAATTTTGTTTCTTTAATCCCAGTATGTGAAGATCTTTAGGTTGCATGTTTTTTATTTTAAATCAAAAGGTTCCATAAAGATAGTTGTGCTGTTTTTTTTTTTGTTTGTTTGTTTTTTTGTTTTTTGTTTTTTTTGGGGGGGGGTTGCATTATTCAGTTTCTTAGGCTTTGTTTTAAATATACTGCTTGTTTTTTGTGTTTGCTGTCCTGTGTACAGTTCTCTACATAATATTCTTTTAATATGGGTAAATATTTTGCCTTGGGGTCTGTTTTTAGTGTTCCTTATCTGATTACAGTGCTTATTTCAACAAAAGGCCTTTACTTGTATGCTTTTATTAGATCAGTGTGTGATCACTACCGCAGACACCTCTTAGACAGAAAACAATCCCTGTGCCATTTCTGGTCCGACAGTAAGCAAAAATCACAACTTAAGTTGTCATGGTCCTAGGTTTAGGACCCAATGTTTCTGATTTGGATTTTCAAGTTCTCTTTTGTCTGTGTTTAATTCATGCTTTACTGAGCTTTTGCAGTTTGTGTTTTGTACCTTTTGTATAAGATTTTGTGGGGTCGAGGTCCAGATGCAGGTTCTAACCTCTGTGGAACTCAATTAAAACCAGAACAAAAACAACAAAACAAAACAAAGACACAGGGCAAGAACAAAAAGCAGTGGCACAAGGCTGAAAATACAGTCCAAAAAGTTCAGGGGGCCACCCAGGCCAAGAGGCCAGACAACAGAATTCAGGCAGGTTGGAGGGACGCCCAGGCCAAAGGACCAGACCCAAGGGCTGGGGAACACCATGGAAGTGTTCAGCAGTGCCAGAGGCGGAGGTGAGATGAGGCAGGGGGCTGTCTGCAATCCCTGCTGGAGCCTCCAGCACAGGATGAGGCTCTGGACCGTGCCAAATCCTCCAGACGTGGCACTGGACAATGCTTGGATTGAGTGGAGGCCTCGGGATGCACGGGCTGGGCGGGACCCTCCGGACGCTTGGGCTCTGGATGGAGCAACAGAGTGGATTATACTAACAACAAAGTCATTCTTTGAAACTGGCAAAAAGTCCAAAAGCCAAGGATCATACCCAGAGGGAAACCCACGCAGACACGGGGAGAACATGCAAACTTCACTCAGGTCGCGTTTCCACCAACGGGGTTCCAGTGCCGGTGCTAGCATTGGAACCGTTCAGCAGTTTTTCCAACGTGAACGTACTTGGTGCTCGGCTGAAAAATGGGTTCAACTCAGGCCCTGCAAGCTAGCTGGTCTGGAACCAAGAATGTGTGACGAAAGCTGCAGAAGGGCATGCCTCTGCCATCTCAACATCAAGTTTTCTACCGTTCTTAAGCATTTTGCCAGTTCATTGAAACACCAGCACTGGCACGAGCCCGGCTCCTCGGCGGTGGAAACGTAGCAACAGAGAGAGAGAGGCCCGGGCCAAGGTGGAATCGAACCCAGACATTCTAGAGCAGTGCTCACCACCGAGCCACCGTGCTGCAGAAAAACAGCTAGGGAAACATCATCCTTCCTTCCTTCCTTCCTTCCTTCCTTCCTTCCTTCCTTCCTTCCCGCTTATCCGGGGCCGGGCCGCCGGGGCAGGAGCCTAAGCAGAGACGCCCAGGCTTCCTTCTCCCCAGCCACCTCCTCCAGCTCATTTGGAGAGACCCCAAGGCGTTCCCAGGCCAGCCGAGAGATATAATCTCCCCAGCGTGTCCTGGGTCTGCCATGGGGCCTCCTCCCAGTGGGACATGCCCAGAGCACCTCATCCAAGAGGCGACCAGGAGACATCCTAACCAGATGCCCGAGCCGCCTCAACTGGCTCCTTTCGGTGCAGTGTGTGTCGGGTGGTGGCCAAGGGCGAAGGCCCTGGCAGACTGATCCCCATCTATTGAGACTGGCTATTGAGCCATGGAAAGGGAAACATACAGTGGCTTGCAAAAGTATTCATACCCCTTGAACTTTTCTATATTTTGTCACATTACAACCACAAACATAAATATATTTTACTGGAATTTAATGTGAAAGACCAACACAAAGTGGTATACAATTGTGAAGTGGAAAGAAAATTATACATGATCCAAAACATTTTTTACAAATAAAAAACTAAAAAGTATGGTGTGCAAAAGTATTGAGCCCCCCTGAGTCAATACTTTTTGGAACCACCTTTTGCTGCAATTACAGCTGCAAGTCTTTTAGGGTGTGTCTCCACCAGCTTTGCACATCTAGTGACTGAAATTTTTGCCCATTCTTCTTTGCAAAACAGTTCAAGCTCAGTTAGATTAGATGGAGAGCGTTTGTGAACAGCAGTTTTCAGATCTTGCCACAAATTCTCAATTGGGTTTAGGTCTGGACTTTGACTGGGCCGTTCTAACACATGAATATGTTTTGTTTTAAACCATTCCATTGTAGCCCTGGCTTTATGTTTAGGGTCGTTGTCCTGCTGGAAGGTGAACCTCCGCCCCAGTCTCAAGTCTTTTGCAGACTCCAACAGGTTTTCTTCCAAGATTGCCCTGTATTTGTCTCCATCCATCTTCCCATCAACTCTGACCAACTTCCTTGTCCCTGCTGAAGAGAAGCAGCCCCAGAGCATGATGCTGCCACCACCATATTTGATAAATAATAAATTCAAAGTAGGAACTGAAGCTGAAAGAAAAATGATTCAAAACTAACACTAGAACACTAAACCCATTTAAACAGGCATCCAGCATGCCATAAAAACTGGACAATAACCAGAAGTCAAATGATGCAATGAAACCATTCTTCCATTTATTAGATTTTTCAAGAACATGAACCAAACCACAGGATAGCAAACAGCAACTTAATACTAGTAAAATCATGAAGTAGAAACAACAGTCAGTGTCAGCAATACCACAAGAAAACAAACTTTCCACAAGAATAATAATAGAATCGAATCAGGAACAATCAAACCCAAACAGAAAACCAAACTTTGCTATATTCTACATGAGGCAACCATCAGAGAGCCCAGACCATCCATAAAGTCAGAAATAGACATTTACCATTTAAAACAAAATCCTCTTACTGCCATTTGTAAATTAAATTCTTTTGAGACCTGGATTTACCTGAATGCGCTACTCGCTGTAGCTTAGGGTCAAATCCCACCCTCTGTACAGCATCCGTACGACCCAGGAAGAAGTTGACCACTCCATTGGCCAAAAAGCATGGTGGGTAACCTGGAAGTGAGTGAAATTTCCCCCCAGACTTCCTGTATAGGCAATCCCCTTCACTTACCTCTCCTTTCTCATAGAGAAGAGTAAAGTGAAACTGGTTCCCTGTTACTGACCCACCTACCTATGAGAAGAGAGAAACCAAAGAACTGGTTATTAAATGGCACTGTGAAGCTACGTCTTCTCCGATAAATTTTGTGATAATCTCTAGTTGCCATCAATCAGATGTACCAAAGATTTAAAACTGGTGATTGTGAAAAGTTATCTTGAATTTCTTTTTTAAACCAATGACAAGCCAAGACCTCTGTCCTGAGGTCTGTTTCACAAACTATTCAGTTGGTCTTAGTTAAGACCAACGGTTAAAGTGAGCACAACCTGGAATGTTTCTTACACCTCTCGAAGACCAATTTCTAAAATGTACTTTGCATCAGTTGCACCAACTAAACAGGTTTATGATGCAGGTTTATGTCTGCTTAGAGCAAAATTGAAAACACTCAGCTGGCTTCTTATTGTTTCATTACTCTTGTTCCTCCTGTCTAAAAGTCTCATTGCAAATTCAACATATGACACATGACACTGACTTTCAACAAATGCACAGGATTTTGACTTTACAGCTGTTTCTGACTAGGCATACAATTAATAGACAATGGTGCAACTATAATGGCAAGTTACAGCTGACTTCGTTAAAAGAAAAAAAAGTCACATTTTACTCCTGAATTTGTTTGGTGATGGGGCTGCTTGAATCACATCAGACATGCAAAGTGCATGAACAAAAGTCAATAATCTCTAAACAATAGATGGCAGAAAAATCTCTCACCTGATTACATACATAACTGTTCATATTTTAAACTCTGGAGCATTATATTTCCCTTTTAACCCACTGTGGAGTAAGTCATCATCTGTGGCAATCCAATCCCTAGCCCCAAACCCAATCCTTTGCCTTTACATTAAGCAGTTTTTGTGTGTCAGTTACAATGATTATTTGTTGTTCCCTGACTGTCAACACTTGGCAGAACAACAAAAACAACATATTCCAGCTCTTTTAAAGATTCAGCTCTTTTGGCGTGGCTCTTTAGAAGAGCTGGCTCTTATGGCTCCCAAATGGTTTAAAACTCAAAAAATGTAATATCATTCTGAGCCTTTGAATTTAGACAAATTTAGCAATTATATATATGGTTTGTGTGTTGGTAACAATTCATAAAAGCCACATTTTTATGATTCTTTTTGTTACAAAAATACACAGTTACTAATAATATTTTAATCAAAATTTTTAATGAGCAAATGAACACAGGACCACATTAACCACAGCAAACAAATCAACCAAATAAAGGCTGCTTGCATTAAAATCCACCTCTGGCCTCTGTGTACCTGGCCTGTACCACCACACTTACTGTCTGTCCCCTTTGCTTCTTTCACATAATGGTATGATCCTAGTCTGTCTTTGATTGTGATTGGCCACATGGTGTGCCCATCAAAATAAAGCCTGAGCAGGAGCAGCTGAAGATTCAACTCTCCCCTGAAGGGAGTCGGCCCTTCTTGTTCATTACAAAGAATCGGCTCTTAAAAGGATAATTGTGTTTCCCTGCAGTGAAAGAATTTTATTCTTTGGCACTGCTGAGAGGCGGTCATTGTTTAGTGGAGTTTACAAGTGGGACCGCTCAACCGAGATCACACATCCCTCAGACCTGACATCCACAAGTTTTGTTTTTTTTTTCATCGGGCCCGATTCACTAAATCTGGAGAATTAAAGAGCTTTTTCCTAAAAAGTGGCCCATAGTTTGTTGAGGTATTATTTGTACATATGGTTTCAGAAATATGATTGAGACTAAGCAAAACATGAAGCAAACTTGCAGTCAGGTCCAAAAGTTATCTGGATAATTTTGCCTCTGTTCACCACCACAGAGGATTTTAAATCCAGCAGTCCAGATGTGACTCAAGTGCAGTTACCAGTTTGTCTTTGTACACACAAAATCATCCAGCCTTTACTCAAACTGTTTGCAAAAGATTGGCTGTTGCTCGACCCTAAAACTCCAACACTCTAATGTTGGATTTTCTCTGGATCAACATTCTCTTTCGCTGTCACTTGGTGTTGGCTCTCACTTCCGGTATTGTATCACTTCCTGTTTCGGAGCACAGTGGTGTTTTGCTGTCTGTTAGCTGTTTAATCTGTATAGCTTGATTATTCATAACCATCTCAAAGATTTATCTTCAGGTTCGGCTGCTTTCAGCACTGCTGGTATTTGTTTAGACTCTTTCGCTCCAGTTGATCTTTCTGAGTTAACTTCAATAGTTACTTCCTCCAAACCAGCAACATGTTTATTTGATCCCATTCCTATTAGACTCTTCACAGAAGTCTTTCCAATTATTGATGCTTCAATCTTAAAAATGATCAATCTGTCTTTATTAGTTAGCTATGTACCACAGACCTTCAAGGTGGCTGTAATTAAACCTCTACTTAAAAAGCCATCACTGACCCAGCTGTCTTAGCTAATTATAGGCCAATCTCCAACCTTCCTTTTCTCTCAAAGATTCTTGAAAGAGTAGTTGTAAAACAGCTAACGGATCATCTGCAGAGGAACGGTTTATTTGAAGAGTTTCAGTCAGGTTTCAGAATTCATCACAGTACAGAAACAGCATTAGTGAAGGTTACAAATGATCTTCTTACAGCCTCTGACAGTGGACTCATCTCTGTACTTGTCCTGTTGGACCTCAGTGCAGCTTTGATACTGTTGACCATAACATTTTATTACAGAGATTAGAGCTTGCTATAGGTATTAAAGGTACTGCACTGCAGTGGTTTGAATCATATTTATCTAATAGACTCCAATTTGTTCATGTAAATGGGGAGTCTTCTTCACACACTAAGGTTAATTATGGAGTTCCACAGGGTTCTGTGCTAGGACCAATTTTATTTACATTATACATGCTTCCCTTAGGCAGTATTATTAGAAAGCATTGCATCAATTTTCATTGTTATGCAGATGATACTCAGCTTTATCTATAAAGCAAGATGACACACATCAATTAGTTAAACTGCAGGAATGTCTTAAAGACATTAAGGCCTGGATGACCTCTAATTTCCTGCTTCTAAATTCAGATAAAACTGAAATTCTCGGCCTCACAAATCTTAGAATCCTAGTTTTCATCCCTAGCATGTCTTCAGTTTATATTCACTGACTTTGCTATCTGCTGCATTTTGGAGATCTCCTATGCCACAATAATGGTTCATTTTTGTTTTATTAATTCTGTCTCTGGAGTCTGCACTTGGGTCTACAAATCATGACAGTAAAAGATTAAAAACATGTAAATGTTTCCTTCCTTAGGGCTGGTTTGCAGGCAGAAATCTGGCTGTTTTCCAGGTTACAACTAAGTACTTCCCATGGGTCAATGATGACTCTGTATTTATTGATGATGATTCAAACCCAGAATTTAACATTTGGATTCATGACCTCAAAGGACCAGTTGTCACTAATTTTCAGCTCAATTCTTGTGTAATGTGGCATACCTCAGCCTTTTCTCCCTGTTTCCCTTCCTTAAGAATAGCTTCTTGACAGCCACCCTTCCATTGAGACCATTTCTGATGAGGCTTGAGTGAACAGTAGATGGATCAACTAAAGGTCAGATGCATCTCTCAGATTGTGTGTCAGGTCTTTGCTGGATTTCTTCCCCCTATTCTTAAGGACCTGACTTTCAGATACTGTTCATCTTTAGTAGACAGAATAGAATACAAATCCATTTATTTGTACCACAATGGGGAAATTTCAATGTAGTAGTGGCAAGCTATTGTACAGAGACACAATAAGATACTATAAACACAATAAGAAAGTATAAAAAGATAACAATAAATAAGAAAATACAAATACAGAATATACAAATAAAACTGTATACACTATGTACAGTATAAACAATATAGACAATATGGACAATGTGACCAATCAAATGCCAGCAGTGTAGATGATTATGTACACAGTAAACACTCTTATAGGTTTTTAGGCCTGACATTTATCTTGTCTTGTACTTATCCTGTTCTTTGCTAAGTTGTCTGTTATGTGTTAACACAACTCTGGTTCATTTCTTGAGTTACTTAAGGTACGTTTTTATCCTTGAATATTCCTAGGTCAGTGTTAAATGCATTAACAAAATTAAACAAAAACTCTAGAAATGGTCAGATACAAGGATTCAACTGAAAATGAATGAAAAAGCAGCCAGTGTCCAAAGAAAAACTTTTCTAGACCTTCAGAAAGCCTGGAGAACCATTGATCAAGACCACTTTAAACACTGAAAGAAAGGCTGTGTCCTGGGAAGGAAAATATAAAGAAATGAAAGGTGGCTGCAGACTTTTGCACAGGGTTGTATGCCTTCAAACTGCAACACTACAGCTAATTAGTTATTAATTATTCAGCATAACTCAAACTGGTATTATATGAGATGAAGGCGAACAAGATTTGTACTTGTGTGTTTTCCAAGGACAGCAAACTTTCAAAAGCGAATAGACTGGAGCACACAGTGTTTACTTGTGTAAACAGCCTGTAAATCATGTTACTGTGGTGAGTACTTTTCACTTGCAGTTATTTGTTAACCAAAAAAACTGCTCTATTGTAAGCAAGCTAAATAAAAGTCTAAGGAATTCATGCTGTAGATCCTTAGGCTTAAATGGGAGCAGGCTGTTTGTGCTTGGTATTTGGCTTTGTTTGGAAAACACAATCAACCCAGACAGAGTCAGCTAAGGTGTGCCCGTGTGGGAGACTGCTCCAGTAGATGAAGGCTGATGCAATAAAGGTTTTAAAAAAACACAATATTAAATTTACCGTCCTATGGCAGCAGTATTGTTGGGAGATTTCTGACTTCCTTATCGAACTGCTAGATGAAGAGATTGCTCTCCCATATCGACTGTTTATTTGTTTCAATCTAATTTAAATAATAATAAATATTTGGTAATATCTGCTTAGATTTTATTTTGTTACATTGACTTCTTAACACAGTTTCTAATATTCATGAGATAATCCAAAAATGTGCTGTATCTTTGAGTGAGAGAGAGGGAAGGAGGGAGAGAGAGAGAGGGAGGGGAGGAGAGAGGGAGAGAGAGACAGAGGGAGGGGAGAGGGAGAGAGAGAGAGAGACGAGTGTTACCACATGTATGTCTGAACTATAAAGAAATTTAGACTAATAACAGAGTGTGAAGAAAATAATAACATCTACACAAGTCAGAGCAGGTTAAATGTTTTCGTCTGTTATTATTATTATCTTTTTTTTTCTTAAGCAACCACAGGGACTGTGTGTCAGTCAACTTGTGTCCTTGCTCTGACTTGGTTGAACACTCTGCATGCTCCAGCAGACATACAGTGGTCTGCTTCCAGCTGCGTGATCAAGTAAAGAGTGTTCAGCTGGTGAAACTACCTAATTATGATCCATAAATGTTATATTCTGTGCTACTTTTAATTGGCTAAACAAAGCAAAGATATATTTTCCCTTTAGATTGGGTGGAGAAGACCCCTGTTTAGCAGGGAGTGGATTCAGCCCTCACAAAGCCAGATTAATTGGTTTCCTCCTCTTGTTTGTGTAACTTCATGTATGCATGCATGAAATTGGTTTAACATCTGTTCTACCCAATTTTTAAGCAGTGTAGACATTATTTTTCTGGACTCAACAATAGTTGTATTGCTATCAGGTATCTTGGTTAATAATTTCTGATAAGTTTCATTAGCCTAACATGCATAACTTTGGACCAAAACCCTCTCCCCAAACTACTCTCTGTAGCTGTTCTGGGACAGAGGGACACACACACACGCACACACATACCCTTCCATTTTTCCATTACATAGACAACTGGGAACACGGCACCTATTGACACATAACTTTCACAATACAACAGCAACAAAGTCAAAACACTAAACACAGACACAAGACCCACACCAGGCATGAATAACAGATAGAGGAACAGACATTACCTGAAAGATGAGACCGATGGTGATATATACTGTACAGGGAGAAGAGAGGAAATTAACGAAATCAAAATGTGAACCAAAACAAACAAAACAATCAGTAGAAAAACCCTGAAGGCAAAACAGGAAAAAGCTGAAAAAAAAAAAAAAAAAACCACAGATGCTCGTCTCTGGATGAGTGATCTGGAACGATCATTTCGTTGTGTGCTTTGTGCACACGAGTTGTATCTAATCTAATCTAATGGCTCAAGGCTTCAGCTGGTTGCTGCTGTGTGTCTGATCATTGAAAGAGGGGGCGTTTCACAGGTCATATAAATTTTCTTCCACAGAGAATTATTCTTATGCCACCTACACCAGAGATATTATTAAATGGTGAGTCAAAGTCTTAAAAAGCAAACTGTCCCACAGCCTGATAAAGGAGATGCAGAAACAACATAAAATACATTATTATTTTATACATTACTATTTTGGAATAAATTGAGAGGTTTTTTTTTCCATGTATTAATCTAAGTTGTGTGTGCTTGTGTGGTCCCGGTTCTCCAAATGAAATCATCCTCCTCCATAATTTTGATATTTAATTTTTCTCTCTTCATCTCAGCTGTCACTTGTTGTCCTACATCTGACCTAATAGTTATGCTTGTTGCACTTCTTTTTCAAATCTCTGGTCCACTGCAACCTGTCATATGTTAAGTTTACAGTGAGTAGCCTTTGGAAGAGACAAAAGCAACCAGCAGGGTTGCAATGACGTGGGCTTTTACTCACACCCACTTTTTTACTTTTAGAATGAAAGGGCCCTTCAAAAAAAAAAAATATGTGTAAGTGGGTGGAGTAAAAGAAATGGAGGAGGACAAAACTGGTGATAAATCACAGGTAGAGGCTAAGTCACAAATCTCAGTCATCTGCATACACATCCACAGAACTGTTACTAATGCATCCATCCCTTTTTCTTAACCAGTGTGTATTTAAACCCTTGTTAGCAGTTAATCACAGAGGGAAAGCACACAGTGGGGGCAAGAACAAAGTGAAAACACAGACAACCTTCACCCTAGGAACAGGGACAGGTGCATGGGCAGGCTGGGGCTTACCTGTCCTTAGCCTGGTCACGGGAAAGGGTGCGGGGATCTGGCTGCCCTTACCCTGGAAACAGGAACAGGTGCAAGGTGCTCAGTTTCAGGAGCGGCCCCAGGCGGAGAAACCATCCCAGTAGAAAACTCAGATGGCACAACACAACAAGGAGTCTCAAAGCTACATAACTGAATTTGCTGGCAAGAACCACGAACAGTCTCTGGGGAACACTTTGTAACATAAATGTTCTGCAATGAGCCAGCTGAGTAACACGGTCTCTGGGGTTGTTGGCACAGATACACAACACAATCGCTGTCCAGGAAATATTATTAATGGTCTCTGGGAATACCAGATCAGCAACAGAAACCTTCTGTGAATTAGCTGGCCGAGAAACACAAATTGTCTTTAGTGTCCAACTCAGGAGCACCGTGAACAGTCACTGACTGAGCTGGCAGGAAAACACAAGCTGTCTCTGGGAAGGCTGGCTTATAACAAAACTGAAACAAAGCATTCAGGGGCCAGCTCAGAGCCCTCAAACAGAACCCTCATTTTTAATATATGTAGCTGGCTCTAAAAATGAAAAAACCCTCAATCTTAGATATATTGGCCAGCTCATGAAGAGAAAACGGTCTTTAGATTTGCCAGTTAGTTTTACTCACAGTGGAAAAAATTTCAGATGATCCAGCGTTGGCACAGCATCAGCTCACTGGGACTCCTGACTCTGCTCTCGAGACGCATGCTTCCTCCTGCAGGTAGCTGCACGTGATAAGTCATCAGGCTGAGATGGCGATTCAACAGCAGAGGACTGAAGGAGGGGAGCGATGATGGAGAGTTGTCAGGCTAAAGGAATGGTGAGAGAGAGCTGTTGGACGCAAGGAGTTGGGAGGAAATGCTTTCCTCAGTGGGGCTGCTCATCCCAAACAGCTAATACAGGTGTTTCTTCTTTAGCTTGGTTACAGTGTGCACCAAAAAGGAAAAAGCAAAAAACATCAGGTACCAGGGCTTCAAAAATCAAAAATATGTAAAATTAAAGGATAATACATGAAGGTTAACAAAAAAAAAGAAGAAGAAAAGGTGAAAATTCTTGATTTCACAACCAATTACATGATTTTTGGTTTTCATCACAGATGGTTATACTGGGTAAGTGTATCCTTCTCAGAGACAGAACTTGATGTCTAAGCCATTTGAGCTTAAAGTGGAATTTATGTGTCTGCATTCCATTTGTGACCTAGGTGTATCGTAACCTCAATGTCTTCTGAAACATTACGCTGGTTTCAGACATATTGCTTTTACACAAATCTATAATGTAATTTTTTTTTAATTTAATTTTTTTTACATTTTTTTGTAACACGTGTAAATCCCACTTTAATGATATACAATAAATTGGTCAAACTGAGATCTGTCATCATAGAATTTTGTATTTTAGGAAAAAACTTGTATAACAGGACATGCACCTTCCTAGAAACACCACCATCAACTGGTTTTCAGACAAAGAAAATTGCAGAGTAACAGAAGCACACGTGCTGGCAATGGCATTGAGCCATAGATTCAACACAGAAGTATGAATTAGAAAAACGGTTTACTGAGTTGACTTTACAGTCCAAACGTGATTCAAAAAAATTTAAATAATGAACATCAACACTCCCAGTAAGTTAGCCCACATGCATGACTATTTTGTCATGTTTTCATGAACTTGTAGAGCTACTGTTAGCCACACCATCCATTCTGTGAAACAGGAGCGAGTCGTGGAAGAGCAGGACGAGAAAACTAGGATTCACATCATCAGGGGGCATGGACTGGTGCTAACTCCTGAACAGGAGTTCACTTGGATTTATTGCTTTCTGGCCTTATAGCCAAGGGGAAGAACTTACATCTGACTGCTGGCAGCTTCACGGAGTTTCCTCTGTTTCTTTTCTGCTTGGAAATACATGAAATCTGCTGCATAGAATTTCAACATTGTTGCAAATCTTAACATGAACCAAAACAGCTACAGTAGCTCCTGGGTTGAAAATTACACTGGAATAAAAGCCCTAAAATACGGTACTATCTGAGGTATGATACCTCTGTATCAGTCACAGATATGGACAATATCCTAACAAATGCACACTGGATCTTGACGGATACATTTTTTTAGATTTCTCTGTAAACGGACAGGATTGGACCCTGAAAAATCCAAACTCTGAATGAACATCCATTATCCGGATAATATCCATTTAAACATCTGTGACAGATCAGATCATCCCTTATTCTCTCCAGAAACATTACAGATACATGACAGATCCATAAATGTGGATCTGCCACGGATCATTCCACCAGATTCAGGCCCTTTTTGTCCAGTGTTAAAGTTGCGTTATGTTTATGGAAATTAAATTCTCAGGTTACTCATTTGTTACAGAAATCCAAAAACCAGCTGGGCCCTTCTGTCTGGAGTTACATGTTCTCCCTGTGCCCGCATGAGTTCTTTCTGGGTAGCATCTTCCCAAAGACATGCATGTGAGCTTAATTGGTGATTCTAAATCGGCCATAGGTAAGAATGTGAGTATGTGTCATGGCCGGGGAGGAAATGGACGAGGAATGGCTGACACGAAGGACTCCAGAAGTCAGCGTAACATAAAAGGGATTTATTTCAACGGGGAAAAAACAAATACAAAAACCGTGGAAGGGAGACGACGGGCAGGGAACACAGGAACACAAGAACACAGGAATACAGGAACACACGGACACACAACGTCAACGACGCAACAGAGAACAAAACAAAACTGAGGGCTTAAATACACACTGGGTAATCAGGGCAAGAGGAAACAGCAGGGAACAACAGGTGAGGCAAATGAAACTAATTACACAGGGGAAGCAAAGCTGAACACAAAGCACAGGAAAACCAGACTGTCAAAATAAACAGGAAGTGACAAACCAAGGAACATACTGACTAAACACGGGGAACAGGCACAGACTCAGGACAGAGACGCAGACATATCACAACACTAGGAAACACAAGACAAACATACTGGGAGGAGAAGCTCAGGAAATAAACTAAACACAAAACGCTGGGCAAACGGCCCAGGACGTGACAGTACCCCCCCCTTAAAGGCCGGCTCCCGACGGCCAAAACCAGAAAACAAAACCAGACAAGGGCGGGAGGCGGGGGACCAGGAGGGAGGGCCCGAAACAAAAACAAAGACAGGGAGCAAAACAGAAATCACAGGGCGTGAACAAAACAAATCAAACCCGTACAGGAAGAAAACAAAAACACAGGACCAGAACAAAAGGCGACGGCACAAGGCCGGAGACAGTCCAAAACAGGGGGTCGAAACAAGGAACAGTCCAGGAGCTATGACAAAACAAAAAACAGCAGGGGAAAAAACAGTCCACAGTTCAGGGGAGTCAGTGGGAAATCCAAAAACAAAAAACACACAGTTCAGGAGGCCGCAGAGGCCAAGGGGCCACAAAGCAAAATCCCAACGAGGGAGGCCGACCGCGCTCCCAGCGGCGGCGGCGACGAGGACGAGAAGGAATCACTGGAGGCCGACCGCGCTCCCAGCGGCGGCGGCGACGACGAGGGGGAGTCACTGGAGGCCGACCGCGCTCCCAGCGGTGGCGGCGACGACGAGGGGGAGTCACTGGAGGCCGACCGCGCTCCCAGCGGCGGCGGCGACGACGAGGAGGAGTCACTGGAGGCCGACCGCGCTCCCAGCGGCGGCGGCGACGACGAGGAGGAGTCACTGGAGGCCGACCGCGCTCCCAGCGGCGGCGGCGACGACGAGGAGGAGTCACTGGAGGCCGACCACGCTCCCAGCGGCGGCGGCGACGGGGAGCAGGCACCGGAGGCTGACCGTGCTTCCAGCGGCGGCGGCGGAGACGCGGAGAAGACACTGGAGGCCGACCGCGCGGCATGCGGCGGCGACGAGGAGGGGTCACTCCGGGCTCTGGTGGGGAACCCTCGGGTGACGTGGAGCGCTCGGACTGAGCGGGACCCCCCTGGCTCGGAGTGCTCGGACTGAGCGGGACCCCCTGGCTCGGACTGAGCGGAGACCCCCATCGGCTCGGACTGAGCGGGACCCTCTGCCGCGGAGCGCTCGGACTGAGCGGAGACCCCCATCGGCTCGGACTGAGCGGGACCCTCTGGCGCGGAGCGCTCGGACTGAGCGGAGACCCCCATCGGCTCGGACTGAGCGGGACCCCCTGGCTCGGACTGAGCGGAGACCCCCATCGGCTCGGACTGAGCGGGACCCTCTGGCGCGGAGCGCTCGGACTGAGCGGAGACCCCCATCGGCTCGGACCGAGCGGGACCCCCTGGCTCGGACTGAGCGGGGCCTACATAGTGAGGCACCGGATGCGTAGGCTGGGACCGCGGAACAGGGCACACTGCTACTTTATTGAGCAGCAGGGGCTGCTCGGGGACTAGCCGAGGTGCAGGGGACTGCGTGGAAGCAGGCCGGGAGACGACTGGCTGCGTGGAAGCAGGCCGGGAGACGACTGGCTGCGTGGAAGCAGGCCGGGAGACGACTGGCTGCGTGGAAGCAGGCCGGGAGACGACTGGCTGCGTGGAAGCAGGCCGGGAGACGACTGGCTGCGTGGAAGCAGGCCGGGAGACGACTGGCTGCGTGGAAGCAGGCCGGGAGACGACTGGCTGCGTGGAAGCAGGCCGGGAGACGACTGGCTGCGTGGAAGCAGGCCGGGAGACGACTGGCTGCGTGGAAGCAGGCCGGGAACTAGCTGACACTGGGGACCGAGGAAGAGCTACTGGAACTGACTGAGAGTGGAGTGGACAGGGAGCGACAGGGGCTGGGGCTGACTGAGTGCTAGGGGGAGCGACAGGGGCTGGGGCAGACTGAGTGCGAGGGAGAGCGACAGGGGCTGGGGCAGACTGAGTGCGAGGGAGAGCGACAGGGGCTGGGGCAGACTGAGTGCGAGGGAGAGCTACAGGGGCTGGAGCAGACTGAGTGCGAGGGAGAGCTACAGGGGCTGGAGCAGCCTGAGTGCGAGGGAGAGCTACAGGGGCTGGAGCAGACTGAGTGCGAGGGAGAGCTACAGGGGCTGGAGCAGACTGAGTGCGAGACAGCGCTGCTGGCTGCGTGGGAGCAGCCTGAGGGCTAGGGAGATCTGGCTGCGTGGAAACAGAGAGGTGAGAGCTAGCTGACACTGGGGCCTGAGAGGGAGCTGACTGAGAGGGCACTAAAACAGCTGACACGGGGAACCGAGGGAGAGCGACTGGAGCTAGAGCTGACTGAAGGCGAGAGAGAGCGACTGGAGCTAGAGCTGACTGAAGGCGAGAGAGAGCGACTGGAGCTAGAGCTGACTGAGACCCTGCTGCTGCAGCTAACACAGAAGACCGATGCGAAGGCTTGGACCTGGCTGCCCCCACCCGCGGAACAGGTACGGGTGCAGAGGTCAGCCCGTCCGTGGCTGCCCCCACCCGCGGAACAGGTACGGGTGCAGAGGTCAGCCCGTCCGTGGCTGCCCCCACCCGCGGAACAGGTACGGGTGCAGGGGAAGCTGGAGCTAAGGGAGCTGGAGCAGGGTGAGCAGAGGGAGCTGGAGCTAACTGAGGGGTCTGGGACTGCGACTGAGGGGGAGCTGGAGCTACAGCTGACTGGGAACACTGCGACTGAGGGGGAGCTGGAGCTACAGCTGACTGGGAACACTGCGACTGAGGGGGAGCTGGAGCTACAGCTGACTGGGAACACTGCGACTGAGGGGGAGCTGGAGCTACAGCTGACTGGGAACACTGCGACTGAGGGGGAGCTGGAGCTACAGCTGACTGGGAACACTGGGAAGAAGCTAAGGGAACTGACAGGAGTGGCTGAGAGGCTGCAGCAGTGGTCTGTGGTGCTGGCTGTAGGTGAAGGGTGGTGATTACAAAGTCTTTCACTAACCCGTGCAAGGAGTCCAACAGC
The DNA here is from genome assembly GCF_007364275.1 of Archocentrus centrarchus. NCBI lineage: Eukaryota > Metazoa > Chordata > Actinopteri > Cichliformes > Cichlidae > Archocentrus > Archocentrus centrarchus. Next base: position 6,824,777 of record NC_044353.1, on the reverse strand, counting down.
CAAGGGAAACTGGCAATCAGGTCTTGAAGCCTGGTGGTGATGGCTTCCTGTTCCTCCTTACACGGGTCAGATAACAAGTCCAAGCATAATCGGTCCACTCTTCGGATCAGAATTTCCCTGCTCTCCTCTGAGAGGGAGGAAGCAGCAGAGTACATGACGGGCTGAAGTTGCTCTTTCTGCTCCCGCGGCGATTCTCTCTGATGCTGCCGGGAGCTTGGTCTTCCTCCGTCAGCAGCAGGCAGTGGTGACGCGGAAGTGGTGGGAGGCCAAGGACCCCTGTGACCCAGGAATCGGAAAAATGACTCCTCTGGAGTCATTCCGGGCGCCGGCTCCAGGAAAACGTCTCTCCGCTTCCTCCGGTATCTCGTCCTCCGTGGCCGCGGCGACTGCTGAGAAAAGGAGGGACCAGCAAGCGGAGTGACAGGTGAGGGAGCGGCCGGCGCCAAAAACAGTCCGCCCACGCGGCAGACCTGCGGTTTAGGCGGGGGCGGTGAGCGGCGTCGCCGGGGACCGTTCAAAAAAGCTGGTCCCCCCAGCGCCAGGCGAGTGCCGTTGTAGCAGCCGGAGCTTGCAGGGTCTTTAGTTTGGTTGCGTCGTTCTGTCATGGCCGGGGAGGAAATGGACGAGGAATGGCTGACACGAAGGACTCCAGAAGTCAGCGTAACATAAAAGGGATTTATTTCAACGGGGAAAAAACAAATACAAAAACCGTGGAAGGGAGACGACGGGCAGACACAGGGAACACAGGAACACAAGAACACAGGAATACAGGAACACACGGACACACAACGTCAACGACGCAACAGAGAACAAAACAAAACTGAGGGCTTAAATACACACTGGGTAATCAGGGCAAGAGGAAACAGCAGGGAACAACAGGTGAGGCAAATGAAACTAATTACACAGGGGAAGCAAAGCTGAACACAAAGCACAGGAAAACCAGACTGTCAAAATAAACAGGAAGTGACAAACCAAGGAACATACTGACTAAACACGGGGAACAGGCACAGACTCAGGACAGAGACGCAGACATATCACAACACTAGGAAACACAAGACAAACATACTGGGAGGAGAAGCTCAGGAAATAAACTAAACACAAAACGCTGGGCAAACGGCCCAGGACGTGACAGTATGTCCTTCCAGGGTGCACACTGCCTCTCACCCCATGACAGCTGAAATAGGCTCCAGCACCCCTGCAGCCCTAAATTAGGTAAGAAAATGGATGGATGCATTAGTTACAGTTCTGTGGATGTGTATGCAGATGATTGAACTTTGTGACTTAGCCTCTACCTCTGATTTATCATCAGCGTTGTCTTCCTCCATTTCTTTTAGCCCACCCACTTACACATCTTTTTTTCTTTGTTTTTTTTTTTTTTTTGCAGGGCCCTTTCTTTAGAAAGACCCATTCTTAAAGTAAAAAAGTGGGTGTGTGTAAAAGCCAGTGTCATTGCATTAGTGCAAACCCATGTTCTCCTCCATTCACTAAGACTTACAGTAATGTTTTTAACTGGAATGAGCTTGAATCCATGATAGAAATTGAGTCTGAGGGCTCCTTATAATTAATTCAGTCATAATTGCAGAGGCAAAGGGAAATTTATTACAAAATGACCTCATAAACAATAAGCTGCTACTGACCTTGACTTTAGTGGTCTGTTAGGGTTAACACAGAGAAAGTTTTTTGTATATATACATACAGTACCAGTCAAAAGTTTGAACGGTACTGTATGTATATATACAAAATTAATGTACATGTATGGTACAGAAGTATCATAAACACTACCTCACATAATAATTTAGCCCCCCAGTGATTCTACAATTGCTACAGTAAATATCAGCACTGCAGCTTTAAAGACCCATTGTCTGATCATCAATCACACAAGGCTCTACAAGGTTTAAAATTCAAGTACACGTCACACCAGTAACTACAATATCTACTTAGTCTAAACACTGACTGCAAATAACGGAGCAGAGCGCTCAGAAGTTCCTTTAAATCTCATTAAGACTTTTCAAATGTCTTTTTCATAAAATCATTACAGAACCAGAAGAGTGAACAGCAGAGTAGTAAGAAGGGGAGGGCGGGGATGGTTGCAGTCTAATTTTGTATTCTGAGGGCAGAAACTCCACCTCATTCACTCTGGTGTTGGGTGTGAGCAGACAATAGTGTCTCCCTGACAAAAGTAAGGAAAACTGTTGTTATGGTGGCTGGGGGCGGCTCCAGCAGTCCTCGTAGCTCTTGATCTGCACTGTTGCAGATATTTGCAATAGTTGTAGTGTATCCTGTGCTTAAGGACCTGAAAACTACTCTGGGAAATTGGTTTGGGAGAAAACTGAGTTTCTACCATGTCGATGAGCTTATACACTCTGTAAAATGAGTGGCCTATACACTCCAGGTAAACAATGTTTTCTCTCTTGCCCAATGACAGTCCAGTATAGAGTCACTAGTTTGTTCTAGCCAGTGGTTTGGCCTAGTTTGTGGTTACTGGAGGAAAAAAAGACAGCCTGCTCTGCTGTACACAACCACTAATGCAGGGTGATGCCTCTGATGGGTTTTACAGGATTTCAGTGGCTCCAGTGATTATTGCTGTGTGAACGGCAGACAGTGAAACTTAAGAAGGTGGAAACGGTAAGAAAAACTGTCTGTAGTATTGCTGTTACTGTAGAAATATGATTGTTCTCATAGCATTCTTCCAATATCCCAGTATATGTGGAAAAACTAGAAAAAAAAATATTTTTTTTTACTGTAATACTAAAGTTTTTCAGAGTGCATTGCTTTTCCTCATGTTTGCGTAAGAGAAAGAATCTGAATTTTAAAAAAGTATTTTTCTTATATTCTAATGAATTCTCAGTGATTTCTAAACTGGGTCCCAGACACCTTGGTGCTATTTGTAATTCCTTTTTAATTCTGCCCTTGTTCAAAGGAAAGTATCATTCTATTGTTTTGAAAATGAACTTGAAAAATGTCCTCACTTTTTAAAAAGCAAATGTGAGCATGAATGGTTGTCAGCCTTGCTATGTCCGTCCTGCAATGGACTGACTTTTTCAAACACTATTTCACTTTGTTTTAATATACTAAAAATTCTTTAAAAGTTTATTTCAGTTGTACAGTCCTTAACATTTGATTGTAAACTTTTTTCCCCCTCAGAAAACAATACTACTGGCTGTTTAAAAAAAAAAAAAAAACAGGTTTATTAATGTTTGTTTTTTATTATAACACAGAAAATCTTTGTATATATTAACATTCTAAATGATGTCTTCAGCTTTCTGTACTGCCAAACAGTGAAATGCTGTTCTCTTAGCCTGTGCATTTAACAGTAGAATATGCCTGATAAACACTGCACACACACAAAAATAAAAACTTCAGCTCTTCATGAACGAAGGTTAAAATGTGTTCACAAAATTGCACAACCCTTTGAGGCAACACCCAACGTTAACAAAGGAACTCACTGGCTGATCCAAGTTGTGTCATAATGTGATTTAGTCTACATGACTTCCATGTCCCTGCATGTTCTCCTGACAATGTCTGGGTGTGCTCCTGAGACAGCATCCTCCTCCCAGGCTGGGGTCAAGGCAACGACACAGACTGGACAGTCTGTGGGGCCTTTTGGCTGTTTATGAATAACATCCCGGAGGTTCTCAATTAGGTTCAGGTCTGGGGAATGTGAGGATCACTCAGCATCAATGTCTTCATCATACAGCAACTTTTATTTGTTTTCTTAGCGTATCCTTTCCAGTGCAGCCAGTCTCGCTTTTACTTTGATACTTTAACATTAAGCTAATCATGGACTGATGTGGGAAATGTTTGTTTTGATAAAACACTTCGTAAATAGCGGACAACCTAATTATAGAAACAATTATGCCAAAAAAAGAAAAAAAAAAAAAAACCATTCTAATACTCACTGAGTCAAAAAATAATTTAAGGCAGGAAGATAAAATGAAAAAGCAAATGCAGTTTTTAAAAAAATACAATCAATTAGTAGTTAATTTAAAACATTTCCTTCTTAAAAACTCATGTGGCATGTATAGATTTAATTTTTTATTTTAGTTCAAAAGAAAAATAGACATATTCAGCTGGGAGCAGGAACTCGGTCGCTGATCAGCTGCTGCATGTTGTGAAATGTGAAAAACTAACCTTTATTGATGAAACTGAAAATGCAGGCAGCAAGTAAACAGTAAACAACAGTAAACAGTCCAACTTCCAAATAGCAGAAAGTGAAGTCCAAAACTCCAAATGGCGACAAGATCACATGAAGAACAAACAGTATGACGTCATAAAGACCTAAGGCAAACTAAGGGTTTAAATACTTGATGAGTTTTTTAGGGACATACTGCATAACATTTTTAAATGTTTTCTTTGCTAAGTTGTTAGTGTCACAGGCTGGCTCATGACCCAAAACAAAAAATGAGAGGAGGCAAAGGTATAGGCCAATCAAAATAGTTTTCATTGAGAAGTATACCCCAAACCCAAAAAAAGATAACAGATATGCAGAGGTGGGAAGTAACGAAGTACAAATACTTCGTTACTGTACTTAAGTAGATTTTTCAGGTATCTGTACTTTACTTAAGTATTTATTTTTCTGACTACTTTTTACTTTTACTCCCTACATTTTTACACAAGTATCTGTACTTTCTACTTCTTACATTTTCAAACAGACTCGTTACTTTTTAACACGTCAGAGAGAAGCTTGCATTTCCGGTCAGTGCGCCGTCAAACATCAAACGATCTGAGCCTAAACGGAGGAATAATAACACATAAGAGACAATCGTACTGGCGTATCCTCCATCATCGGGGCTTATCTCGTACAAAGGGATTAAATACGCAAACCCATATAATTAATGTATCATTTATAGCGCTATAATCAGGGGTCACAGCGGGCACAGTCCGTAAGTTGCGCTGCGGCACATAAACAGCTTAGCTAGCGCTACTGAAGAGGAGCGAGCACGAAGGGAGTAACGTGTGGCAGGTAAATGCAACGTTTCTAAATGCTCAACAAATATCAGCAAACACACAAAGTGTCTGCAGTTTGTTACACAGCTAGCTAAAAGAAGAGCTGCTGTATTTCAGGGAGAGCAAAGAGAGAGAAGTTCACTCAGAGATGGAGAAAGAGGACAGGAGAGGAAGAAGAGAGGTTAGAATTAAAGGTAAGGACTGAAAACAAACTGAAGTATGCTGACGTTGTGTAATTCAAAGATTCTATGAAAATACTGCAGTTTAGGTTAGCTTGTTGTACTGTATTTACAGTAAAGCTCTGTGTTGGTGCACAGAGACTGTGTTCATGGTCAGAGTTACAGGTTACATCAGTGCAGCAGAGATGAGTTTGAATCAAAGCTGCTGATGCTGAGATTCATTCACTGAATCCAACATTTCTACAGCCTGTATGCTGTCAGTGTAGGGGATGGAGATCAGCTCAGAGAGCTGTGAAATACTGGGTTACATCTTTGTGAGTTCAGTTCATCCACACAGAGCAGTAAACCTCAGAGCAGCAGCAGCAGCAGGTCAGCTGATCACAGCCTGCACACCAACATCATTTACTGCAGCTCACAATAGAAAGCTGTGATTCTTCTCCCCATGCAGAGCCACTACAGCTGATCTTAGGGTTCCTCCACCTTCTGAATCCCACTGTAACCCCTGAGTATCCTCATGTTTGTGTTTAGGTGGAGGCACAGTCACCCTCTACTATGGAGGACACAGAGAACAGAGCTGTGCTTAAATTCACTTTCACAGTTTGTGTCCTACATAACAGATTCAAGCTGAGTGCATTCATTAGGATTAAAATTTAGATTGGAATAACGTTTGTATTCTCATGTAATATTATTTTATATTATTACAATAATATATAATGAGGTTCGGTTAGTTTTACACAAAAATAGCAGGTAGAAACATCCTCCAAAGAACTACTTTTACTTTCTTACTTTGAGTACATTTCAGAGCCTGTACTTTTTTACTTTTACTTAAGTAGAGAAGTTGAACCAGTACTTCGACTTTTACTAAAGTATTTTTTAACATAAGTACTTGTACTTCTACTTAAGTACAGAATGTCAGTACTTTTGCCACCTCTGCAGATATGAGATGTGGATATATCAGTATGTTTAGTGTGTGCAATGCATGAGTGGACGTCTATGTGTGAATCTGGGTGAATACCTCAACCCAAAACCAAACTAAAATAAAAGACAAACTGGTTTTACCTGGAGGAGCAGAGAGGGGAGAATTTTTAGTTGAGCCCTGCTTTAATTACTGAGCCCAGGTGGCTCCAATTACTCAAGGCCCACCTCTGCCTGCAGGAGGCACCGCCCCTGCAGGTCAGGGGAGGGGCCGTGACACCTCCGCCCTTAAAATGAGGGTCCCACCCTCATCCCACAGCTTTGGCCGGAATAAAACCAATTCCAAAGGCTCCCAGAATCCAAAATGGAGACCAATCCCAGCTCCCTAAAGATGCATCCTCTGGCCAACTATGCATCCCTCCATCGTAACAGCCCTGGTACCTGGGGAGCAGCTCAACAGGAGGAGCATGCAGCCGGAAGAGGAGAGCAAAGAATAAAAAAAAAAAAAAATTCAAAGGATCACAGGACAAAGCAGTCGCATTATTTTTACCACTAATGTGCCTAATGTCCAGGTTGTAAGGTTGTAAAAACAAAGGCCAGTGCATAAGGCGTTGGTTGGGATTCTGCAAAGACTTTAAAAATGTAAGCGGGTTATGGTCCGTAAAGACCATCAGGGGAGTCAAACCAGAGCCGACATAGATGTCAAAGTGCTGTAAAGCCCACATGAGAGCTAATGCCTCCTTTTCTATGACCGAATAGTTTTGCTGATACTTTAATTTCCAGGAGAAAAAACTGACTGGACACTCAACTCCCTCATCATTGTCCTGCAATAATACAGCCCCTGGCCCTACCTGATTGGCATCTACTTGTAATTTGAAGGATTGACCAAAACACGGTGCCTTCAACACAGGAGCTGAACACAAGAGAGCCTTAACTGCCTCAAATTCTTTGCAACACCATAAAAGGACCACAATACTTCACCTGAAAAGGTGAAGTCACAAGTGGCAAAAGAGCAAGGACCCGATCACTAAACTCACGCAGCTCCGTCCGTCTGTCATAGCTCCGATTCATTTTCCTTTTAGACAATTCCAGTTTGTCCCTAGCCAGTTCACCAGCTCTATATAACTTCAGCCAAAATCCATTTACATAGTCAAAAAGGTTTTAAGGTAATTCCTCAGACAAACAACCATCTTGCAACACTGCCAGTGGCCCAAACCAAGTCATTTGGTCTAAAACCTGTGCTTTCCTGCACTACTTCACGAGCAGCCAGTTACAGCCAGGGTAACCCTTCCTCCCAATCTGCCCGAAGTTCCGTACAATATGCACGAAGCAAGGATTTTAATATTTGATGAAAACATTCCAAAGCTCCTTGTCTTTGGGCATGGAATGCAGTAGACACATTGTGTTTTACCTTAAGCTGTTAAAGAATCTGAGAAAACAAGTGGATGGTAAAATTAGAACCCTGATCTGACTGAATGATTTTTGGAATACAAAATGTAGAAGTGAACTGAGTCAATGCTTTATAAACTGGTTTCGAAGTAATAGTGTGAAGCAGTAAAGCAGCAGGGTATCGAGTTGCCTGGCACACTATAGTCAACAGATAGCTATGCTTTTGACCGTGGTAATGGTACAACACAATCAATAATAATCAAATGACTGCCCAGTAGCTGGTATCGGGTATGAAAGCGCTGGCTTTAATACATGGTTCGGCTTGCTGTTGAGCTGACACATATGACAAGACCTTACAAACTAACTCACATCTCGCTTTAAAGGTGGCCAGAATAATACTTAAGTATGCAATCATAAGTTTTATGAACACTCATATGGCCCACTCCATCACCATGTGCGGTCTGTAACACCTTACTTCACCACACCGATGACACTACAACTTGAAATACTGGATCTCCCAAACATAGGTCATTATGTGGAACCCATTTCCTGACTAAGACCCCATCTTGCAGAAAATAACAAAAAGCACTATCTCTCACCACTGACTCAGGCACAACCTTGGCAAAAAGGTCAGACAAGGTTGCATCCTCCCCCTGTTCAGCTATTAATGCATCTTTAGAAGTACCGAACTGGTCTGCCCGGAGCATAACCGGCAACTCTAGATCCTTTGGCATAAATGCACCCTCTTTAACTCAAGAGGCAGCACAGGTTACTGCACAAACTGGAAAAACATCAGGAGGCAAACAACAACGTCGGGAGATGGAGCCACCGGGGACATCAGTTATGTGTAGACACAACACTGGTTCATCCAACTCCCAATGGCCATCTTGGTTAACTTATTTCAGATTGTTTTAGATTTTATGAATCTAAAATAATTGTGTGTGTGTGTCTACAGATGTCTTTATTTGACAGACTGACACTTCCGGCGGCTGCCATTGTGTGTGTGATCATCATGTCGGCATCTTATTATATTCTACGCAATGAGGTTACCACTACACCAAAACTAAGGTAAAACCCAACCTATGAGCATGTGTGCATGTAGATACGGTGTGCTCTTCATCTGTCTTAGGCATGCACTTTAGCAGCTTCAGTAGTTCCACTAAATTGTCCTTCCTGGTTTCTGCTTGAAATTATGAAATAGATGTCTCCAAGCGTGTATCTCGTGTATCTTGATCTCATGGCAAAAATCAAAATAGTCACAAAAAAAAAGCAATCTAACCATTTGTTTAGATGAACCACATTCACATTTTTTCAATGTAGATAGCACAACTTTGAAACAAATATTTTTCATTGTGCAATATCTGTTGTGCCTCTGCTACATTTATTCTCAAGATTCCTTAGAGAGGACATGCCAGGCATCCAACCAGGAAAATGGATCTTTGAAAATGTGACAAATCATGATAGGTTACCCAACCAAGATTTTTTGCTGTCTAAACCTAACTAAAACAACAAATAAAACACAGATGAAGTTAAAAGTAATACCAAAGAAAGATTATATTAATTGTTTCTGTGTGTAACTGTAATATAATTACTGAATCTAGTACATTGATGCGTTTTCTGTTTTTTCTGTTCTACAGAAAACCGTAATCTGAGTACTGTAAAACATTGTTGGAATTAATAGTAATGACCCTAGGCTGATGAAAAAACATGTTCATGTAACCCCAAAGATGGGGAAATACATGTTCAGGGATATAAATCCAGGAACAGTTTTTATCTGGTAGATATATTGATATATTAACTAATTCTACTTTTAGAACTGCGCACAGTACCATTACTGCTGCCGCAGCTGTGATAAGTGCTCTCATAGGTGTACTGGACAGAAAACAGCATTGTACCACCATATTTGTGGATCCTTCTAAGGTGTGAATTGCTGCAGAGAAATATTAATCCAGGTTTTGGCCCTAAGACTGTTAAGCAATTTCAAAATTATCTTCTACATTCTTGAACTAATTAAACATGCCCTGCAGGGTTCCATTATGTGACCTATTTTATTTTTATGAATACTTGAACAAGTTTATTCCAGCAAAAATACATCTTTATGCTGATGATACTGTTATTTCCATACATACTCCGACTGTAGGGCAGGCAGTACACAGATTTCAGACTGCATTTCTCTCATTACAAACTGTTGTGCTGCATTTAAAATGGGTTCTAAATGTTCAAACAAAGTAAACAGTCTCTAATTTTCAGAGTAGGTTTATTTCAGTGGAGCAGGGCAGAATGTAACCCAAACTCTAAAAAATAACATATTACATAGAAGTTAATTAATTTATTTGCATATCATTGAATGGAATAACTATTTGATCCCCTTGCCAAACTCTAAAACAAACTGATTTTGTGATCCCCCTCAAATTGCCATCAGACTGTAGAATATGACATGCTTTCATGAAAACCTTAAAAATGTTGAAAACAATGAAAGGCTGTCTCTACCATTACCTTGGAATGTAATTTAGTTACATGATGCAATTTGTTTGTAATTAAGCTTCCTTTTAACAGCCCATTCAAGTACACCTGCAAAATAGATTAGATATAATATTAATAATCCCTGCAATTACTGTAGCTGTATAATTGAAGTTGTGATAGAGAACTGAGTGATGACCTTTCAAAACACCAATTTTACACCTACTCTTTTACCCTTCCAGGTCACCTGTGCCTAGATACCTTCCCTTACCTGGTCCATGCACTTGTTCTAATGGCTCACACTTTCTTAAAGATCACCTCCCCAAGGACCAGTATGAGGAGTTGGTTCAACGTCGAGCTAAGGAGTTCCAGCACTACAAATCTAGGTAGATAATGGATTTATGGATTGATGGATTTTTCACTAAACTGTTTAATGTTTTCAATGCTATTTTAGCAAAATTTTCAGATTGCTAACAACAAGGTAAAAATGATGCAGTACATTATCTGTGCAGGTTCTCAGTCATCCAGGTCATAATAGTCTCTGGAGCTTGAAAAAAGGGCAACTGGACTTATTTTTTTTCTTGAAGATGTTTCACCTCTCATCTGAAAGGCTTTTTCAGTTCTCAAACCAAAAGGTGGAGAGACCCAGGTATTCAAACCCGAGTGGGCGTAGTCCCTTGGAGGTGGTTGCAACTCTCTGTTGTTCGTGTGCATAATCACATGCACCAGGGTGTGAAAGGAGGTGTGGGTCATTACAGATAGTGGTTTTGGGTGAAACTAATTTGGCACTTTGCCCCATTCTATCAAGTGAGCTGTTGAGATCACCTGAACAAATGTTTGAATCGGGGTTGAGGCCCCTGGGGAGGGAGCTCAGGACAGCATTATAGACAGAGGAACGTTGGTGACGCAATCCACCTCATCGGTTCAATGATGGTTGTTCACAGTAGACATAGATGACTTCTTTTACTCCTCTTTTAAACCATCTGTCTTCCCTGTCCAAAATGTGAATACTGGCATCCTCAAAAGAGTGACCTTTGACCTTCAGATACAGATGTACAGCTGAGTCTTGTCCTGTCAAGATGGCTCTTCTATGATGTGCCATTCATTTGTGAAGTGGCTGTTTGGTTTCTCCAATGTAGAGGTCCGAGCACTCTTCACTGCACTGGACAGCATACACTACATTGCCTTAAAGTGTGACTAGGTTGGAAGTATACTGGGATGTCATGCTTGACATGAGTTTCTCTGACAAGCCTGCCACATAAAGGATGACAATATTTTTCTGATTGTCATTCTTACTCTCCCTAGTTTGACCTTCTTTCCTGTGCATCTTGGCTGATTTGATGAAAGCCCAGTTGGGATAACCACATGTTTTTAGGGCTTTCTTTACATGTGTGCCATAGAAGGAACGCTTTCTGCCCGGTGTTGCAGGGTCCTGATACCTCCAAGTTTGTGTTCCAGTGGGTGGCCTCAAAGAGTAGGTATTGGTCTGTGTTTGTGGGCTTCTGGTAAACTTCCTTCATGTAAAGGTTGGCTACAATGGGTGACACTGGGGGGCAGATGGCACATTAATGCTTTTGTCTGTAGAAACTGCTTTGTCGTGTGGGAGGCTTTCCGCAGTTTCTCTATTTCTTTATTTTTTTCATTGTTTCTTTGTCTCTTTTCTCTGTATTGTTTGTATAGTTTGTATAATTTATACCTTCATTGTTTGTATTCTAATTATTGTGTATATTATGCTGCTGGATGCCCTAATTTCCTTTGGGATCAATAAAGCATCTATCTATCTATCTATCTCCACTGCCTCAATTGTGGGTATGCAAGTGAAAAGTGAAACCACATCAAAGGTCCACATTCAGTGGACCTGGAGCTGAACAAATGCTATGGAAAGCAGTAAGAATAAAAAGTGGAACAACATCATCATCCTTTGTGATTATGCACACGAACAATATTGGGTCACAACCACCTTCAGGGGACTACACCCACTGGGATTTAAATGTCTCCACCTTTTGGTTTGAGAACTGAAGAAGCCTTTTGGATGAGAGGTGAAACGTCTTCAAGAAACAAAAAGAAGTCCTGTCACCTTTTTCAAGCTCCAGAGATGCAGTACATCTTTTTAACATAACAAAGTAGTATCTTGATAAACTGTACCATGAAACATAATGTCACATTTTAAATTTACTTTTCAATGACATATTTCATTCCAGCTAAATACTCTAACTCGTGATACATATTTAAAAGCACTATAAGCATGATATAATTACTTTCTTATGTAGTTTTGTTCTAAATCAAGTAGGAGAAAAGCGTCTGTTCAGCATTCTTTAGACTTTGGGGTATACTACAATGCAGTTTGACGGTCTGTGTGTTAGCTGACATGACAAAACCCAAAACTTCAGCCACATGATGGATGATGGTTGTAAACCAGGCTTTGTGATTCAGAATCTGCCCATACGCACATATTGCTGTATCAAAGATAACTTACTTGCTCTCAGCTCAGGCATTAGAAAATGCACACTGGGCCATCCCAGCAAGTCACTATTAATACAAATAGAATGCATACAATAAACTGCCAAGCCTGAGAGCCAGTTAAAGACAGGAAATAGGCTCCATGACTTCCCGCGGGACTGGAATGTGATGTTTATGTCTCTGAAATTCCCATCTCTGGAAAGGCCATGGAGACGGGAACAATTTAAAGGTTGTTTGGAGCTCACTAGCCCCTGTCTCCAACAGGTTCAATAGTTCACAGTCCTGCTGATTCTGAGATTAGGACAAAACACCTGAGAAGTCATACAAACATTTCCTCTTTACATAGACACGTCTCTGTTCATATAACAACTTACACAACAATTCATGAAAGCATTATAATTATAATTAGCACAGTAACTATATTTTTCTAACAATGTCAGACACAGTCCAGTTACTTTTGAGCATTTTTGCTTCACATTAACTGACACCTATGTGTTGGCCCAGGTGTATTCATCATATTTGAGTAGTCAGAAGGATGATATATGATTGTACAATCAACCCACAACTCATGTCTTTAACAGGACAACTTCTGCACTATCCAGGCTGCTGTTTGCTTTGCCTAACTCACCTCTGCAGTATCCAATCCAGGGTTACACAGTACAACCTTTGGCCTCCTCTGTCATACCAGGTCTGTAAAGGTCAATTTATATGCCTCAGAGAGCATTTTGTCATTTTTACAGTTTTTACATTTTACTAGCAAATAAAAATGAAATTTGCTGAATTTTGGGTTCATCTGAGTCTGAAAAGTTGCAGTGAAAAACAGATTTTCAGGGAAATACACCCATAGTTACCAAAGATTTGAACACTGTAATGAATAATAATAATAAAAAAAAAGGCAACAGCAAATAATGCATTGCAATATGACATATATATTATCAAGGAAAATTTCAGAGTAGAGCCACCATGGTCACAGACAGGAAGCTGGATATAGATTTTCATGAGTTCAGTCACTTCCTTGATCATTTGCCTGTCAATCTAACTAGTGATAAATATATTTATTTCTATAACAGAACAGTATGACAGTGTGGTCATTTTAATTTCAGGTTTACGGTTACATGCAGGAAAAAGAAGCAGCTACAAGGTTGGTGGCATAAAACAGATGCTTGATAGGCCACTTTCACCCAGGTCTAACTGATAGAATAGTAGAGGTACAAGATGGCTCCTAACTACTTCCAAAGGTAGATCAATATGATTGTCATGAAAGACAATAAACCTCAAGGCTGCTGCTGTATTATTTCTACCTGGTGAAACTTTAACTTCAATTTCAACACTCTTGTTGTAGAGATTTATGGAAACAAGGACACTAAATTTTTATTGTTCATTTTACATGAATAGTTCTTTGTCCGTTGCAAATGCAATGGCACATACTTGAAAAAAAAAGAAACAAAAATCATTGTACAGCAGCCATCTTAGTGTTGACCTTGAGTTAAAGACAGAAATGTCACCGTAAGCATAATTTTCATGTCCTGGATGCCTTCCTGAAGATGAGATTGATTTTGAAAGCCTGTCAGTACATGAATTTTATCATTGATTATTTATATTGATAAGATAAGATAAGATAAGATAGTGTTTATTTGTCACATGCACAGTTATACACAGTACAATGCACAGTGAAATGTATTTTGTACCTGCAACCTTATATACACACACATATAAATAAGAAGAATAAAAATAAAAAAAAGTAATTCACAGTAATTGTGTAATTTTCTAAAAGATTATTTAATCAATGCCATTTCTTAAATAATATATTGACATTATTTTCTGAAAACAGCTTGGTGTGCATAATAATAATCCATCCTAGGTTTCAAAACATTAAATAGCCCTGGTATTACAGGTGTGAACAAGCTTTTAACCTTTTTGAGCCGAATTGTAAAGGGGCATCCACACAGGAAGCATTTGCTCATCGTGCATTGCTTTGTTCCCAGCGGATTGGTACTAGTGGACATTCCAGCCTCCGGCCCAGGTGTCTACCAATCTGTCATAGGTCAATCAACGGTGCCTTGGCCGTTACTGATAGACACTTCAATTGTTTGCTTCAGAAGTTGAGGAAACTAACTCATGACCCACTCACTTGGTGTCACCAGTGGTTTTTTTTTTGTTTGTTTTTTTGTCTGTTGTTGGTTGAAGTCACGTGCTGTTAACTTTTTTTGGTCTCTGACCATCATATCAAAGCTAGTCAGTTCCCATGTGGATGACCCCTAAGCTGCTGTCTTCAGCATTTTACTAACTGCATACATAAAGCACTGCAGTAGCATTTCTTCGAGAACACTGATTTTGGAATGGAAAAGAACAATTTGCAAATAATAAAACAAAGTCCTTTACCACAAGAATATAGGATAATTAAATTTTCCTGTGATTGTATGTATCCAGTATTTTTATATCCACGGTTTGCTGTCACTAATTTTTCAGATGATTGCATATATATGAATACTCAGTACTTTTTAGATTATTTGGATGTTTCCATTCTAGGTGGTCTTAAGTGTCTCTAAAGGAATCCTGACCACAGAGATTCCACCAGCAGAGGCTGTAGTCAAAGGTAAGAGTCCACTGGCAACAGTTTGTCAGCAGTTTATATATAAATTTGTGGCAAATTGAAACTTTAATCCCTATACTAAAAAAGGTTAAAAAGCAGTGGCTCTGTTGTAGGGTGGAGATTATTTTTGCTGGCTGGATTTGGGTCTGATATGTCACCTTAGTAGGATGGCTCACTGCAAAGTAATGCAAATATGCTCTCAATCACCACCTTTAGTCTATGGTAGAACATTTCTATAATGGCAGCACGTTCATGAATAAGGTATGAGGGGTTACTGCATGATTTGATGGATTTGATCAAAATTCTATGAATCTTGTGTTATGGCCTTCACAATCAGGAAGACTCTGCAACAACATGCTGTAAAATTGTGATTCACAGGTTCTGGTGAGAAGGAACTAACTATCACGTCCAGGAGCCTGGACCTGCTCAATGACCTGCTGGCCCAATTGTCCTATACTAGCACGGTCTACCATATCAACACTGGAGATCTCGGTATGCATCAGAGAAATGTGACACAAGCTGGAAATTCTCACTTTTAGATGAGAAATTAAGTACGTTGTGCATGTGCATTTTCAGTGGTGTAAGCAGTGTGTTTCACTATGTTTTGTATGTAATCTTCAAAGTGAAGTGAGAGAACAAGTGAATTTAGGTCACAGTGAAAGGTTTTGTCTCGGAAGAGTTTCTTTTTTATTGTACATTAAGTACAATAAAAAGGAACAAGTACATTAATTTTATTTTTTTCTGTTTTTAGCAACCTTCCGGTTTGAAAACCATGAAGCTGTGTTTCCTATTGCCATCAAGCAGCCTCATATACCAGTCCTCTATGACATGGGGACAGGTAGGAGTGAACTCTTCACCAGGAGTTAAAACTCAAGTCAGCTGCCTCTCTGTTCCGTGAATGGACCCATTTTTTTCAATGATTGAGCTCTGCACTGCTGGGTCTGGTGCTAAGTCTGCTTTAAATTCTTTTATTATCATTATTTTGTTTGTACTCTTTGCTTATCTGTCTTTCAGAGCTTATATATCATTAACAGAGGAATTTTAATCACTTGTGCATTGTAAAGCAGTACTGAATACCTCAAAACAAGGAAATTACACAAACAGAATTATTCCAGAGGAAAATTTTGCTGGTCACCATAGCTGTCATCTGAATTAAATTTTATTTGGAGATGGTTGAGTTCGCTACCCTACCAATGGTTTCCAGTTCCTCCTTGATTAGCAAAGAATGTAATTCCTTAGGCTGGGTGCTTCCAAAGCACATCAGCTCTTCCTGGAGAGCTGTACAATCTCTCCAGGGAATGCTAGGTCTAGGCCTAAAGCGTTTGCGTAAGATTGAAAACTCATTCTGCTCTTTTAGCCACAGCTGAATAAGCTTAATGCTGAATAAGCAGAATGCTGTTCAGCTGTGGGAAACACCTTAACTTTGACATCATATTTCCATTAGTAAAATATATCATACTTATGTTGTTCTATAACATTAGTGCAACCTTGCCAGAAAGTCTCTATGTGACCTTGTGAACATAGGGCAATGCTGTTGCATCACGAGTTGGTAAGTTTGCAACTTACCAAATGCAGTGTTGGCATTACACAATGGGTTTGCAAGGACACCTATCATTATGGTAATGCAGTGAGAACAACACCCTAAGAACATCAGTGTGTGTGTGTGTGTGAAGTCGTTATTGTGCAAAGGCCAAGTTCTTACTATTTTTAAACTGTCATTTAGGGATTCACTTAAGTCATTACCTACTCCCGTGCTTAAGAAACTCTGAAGCCTCTCACATGTTCTCCTAACTCCCGTGGTGGATGCAGCTCAGGAGCAGGTCACCTACTAATTGGAAGGTTGGTGGCTGCTCCAGTCTGCATGCCAAAGTTACTGAACCCTGAGTTGCTTTCTGGTGCAACCATAGGAGTATGAATGTGTGTGAATGTTAGCTAGAAAGCACTTAGCTGTAGAAAGAGTGCTTGTGTGAATGGGTGAATGAAGCATGTTGTATAAACAACAAATGACCAATAAGAACAGTAAAAGCCTGTAGTGTAAAAAAAAGGCAGAGGAAGACCCTGGCCCAAAATATCAAAGTACAGTAATCCCTCGCTACTCCGCGGTTCACCTTTCGCAGACTTGCTGTTTCGTGGGTTTCAATCACTATTAGTGTAAAATATTTATTGCGGTATTTTTGCTGTTTTGCGGGGTTTTGCCGTACTCGTTCTTCACATGTATAGTACGTGTTGTACAATAATGTATATATTTGGTGTATAAGTGTGTGGGGAGGGTTTATAAAAACTTAAAATAGTGTATAACTACTAAAATAATGTATAAGTATTAAAATAAATATAGCGTCCCTACTTCGCGGATTTTAACTTATCGCGGGTGGTCCTGGAACGTAACACCCGCAATAAGTGAGGGATTACTGAAACACATTTTAATTTCATTCCTTTTTCATGGTGTGTTTTTTCTCCCTAATTTGTCTCTAAGCATACAGCCTTGCAGCTACCTCACATGGTGTATTTTCTCCTGTGACTTGCTGTTATATGATGCAGAAAACTCACACTACACTGTAGCATACCATCCATCTTATTTTTTTGAAATATTTGCTTCTATCTGTCAGACATCAGCACTCAAGTCACCATCACCACAAAGACCTTCCTACGCTACAAACAACTGCAGCTGTTGGTGGACAGCATTCGGAAATTCTATAGCAACATAAAAATCATTATTGCAGATGACAGCTCTGAACCGGAGCACATTACTGGAGAAAACATCCAACATTACATCATGCCTCCAGCACAGGTATATGTAGACATTTAAAACTTTAGAGTTTTATCAGACTTCTTGGACATAGCAGTATAATTCTTGAAAGATTTATCAAATAAAATGTCAATCAAGCCAGCAAGGTTATAGATATACTTTGAATGTAATGTAAATTAAAAGATCAGCCAAACTTGTGTTATTTAAATGAGAAAATAGTGAGATCAACCAATCAGAGGTAAATGTGCACACAAAAAATAAATACAGGGACGTGTTTTATGAATGCAGGCACTCTAGTGTTCCACTGTTAGTCAAAAGAACACTTGCCTTAAATGCGTAAAATTATTTAATGAAGCGTTCAAAACTTTTTTTGCCTCATACATTTCTATAGAATTCTATGCATTATTTTCTCTTTCTTAGAATCTGAAATGAAATCACTCATCACCTGAAGCTAACCTTAATTTGGTTGCAGGTTGTCTCAGATCAATATCCCAGAAGTTTCATGTACCTGACTCTGATTAAAATGTTTTCCTGTGAAAAAGTTTGAGCAGTATATGATCTCTCGTTCTCATCCCTGAGTACTCTTGTTTTAGTGTTTTTAGGGAACTTTTAGAACAAAATGATATTGATAAATTACAATAGTCCAGCCTAGAAATAATGAATGACTTAGACCTCAGAGGGTTTAAGGACCATTGCAACAGACAGTAAAAGAGTGAACTGTAAATGATGTTTCCTTCCTCAGGGCTGGTTTGCAGGCAGAAATTTGGCTGTTTCTCAGGTAACCACCAAATACTTGTTGTGGGTCGATGATGACTTTGTGTTTACTGAGAAGACAAAGATAGAGAAGCTTGTGGAGGTGATGGAGGCGGTCCCTGAACTGGATGTGGTGAGAATGAAATAGCTCATATTTCATGGTTCAGATTGTGTTCAGTATTTTGAATATAACAATGAAATATAT
Source organism: Archocentrus centrarchus (assembly GCF_007364275.1). Lineage (NCBI taxonomy): Eukaryota > Metazoa > Chordata > Actinopteri > Cichliformes > Cichlidae > Archocentrus > Archocentrus centrarchus. The sequence continues at coordinate 6,806,130 of NC_044353.1, read as the reverse complement.
CAATGAACCCATACATGCATAGTTGTTTCTGTTAACAGATTCAAGTTTTTTTTTTTCTCCCATCTGTTGATCATTTACATGATTGATGTGATCCAGGTTGCTGCTACACCAGATTAAATCCATGATTTCATCAGATTTTTTTTCTTTAGCTACATCAGTCATAAGTTTGCATTCTAAGTCTTACCTAATACACTCACTGCACCATCTAGGCTCAAGTCCTTTTGATAAGACTGGGCATAAATCAGGTAACGATCTTTGCAGCTTCTATATAGCAGACTTGCAGTTTTTGTTGGACAACCTATTATCTATTTGTATACTGTATACTGCAGTACTGTATACTGCAGTACTGGTCTCAGACTTATTTACATATTATTCAAAGGGTGCACCACCACCAAGCAAAAGTGACACCAACTGAATAGTTAGGATAAAGCTTAGTAAAGACCATTTTATAAAATTGGCCACAGTACAAAAAGTCGACTACCCCATAGACTAGTTTAAGATGCAGACTTGGTTTTGATTTAATAAATAAATAACATCAGGCTTATAGTATTTGTTTAGCATTTATGACAACTAGACCCTATTCCAGGATTTAGTGGGCAAGATGCAGGTTCACAATGATAGCAGTTTTATTACCCATTCTTTGGTTTCTCTCTTCTTGTTAGGTTGGTGGGTCAGTAAATGGGAAACAGTTTTATTTCTCTCTTATCTATGAAGAAGGAGAAGAAACAGAGGGTGGCTGCCTATACAGGAAGTCTCGTGAGAAATTCCATTCAGTTCCCGGTTACCCACAGTGCTTTCTGGCCAGTGGAGTGGTCAACTTCTTCCTGGCTCGTACAAATGCTGTCCAGAGGGTGGGATTTGACCCTAAGCTACAGCGGGCAGCACATTCAGGTAGGTCCAGACCTCAACAAAGTTTGGTTTACAGGTGACAAAAAGATCAAACTATTCCAGTTTTTATTTTCATTTTAATGGATAATTGTTTTTTTTTTTTTAACTCTAGAGTTCTTTATGGATGGCCTGGGCTTTTTACTGGTTGCCACATGTGGTGATGTATCCATTGGCCATCAACCAGCAGCCAGGAATAGTCAGTATACCAAGTTCAGATATCCTGGAAAGGGTGACACTGAATTCAAACTGCAGCTTCACTTCTTCAAAAACCACCTCAAGTGCGTCACATATGGATAGGAGACCTCAAGGGAACGTCAGTGTCCTGGTTGTAGTTATATATTACACTTATTCAGAGAAATCTATACTATTGTTTGGGCTTTAATGGTTAATATTGCTCAAAATCCATTCTACAACATTGTAGGCTACAATAATAATATAATTCAATTAAACTGAGTAAAGATCCAAATAATCAAAATCAAACCAAACACAATAAGAAGTATCTTGTTGATGAAAGGACTTGAAAATCAAAATATTTCAAAATCTGACAAAACTTTTCTTTACTTGCAGTTCAGTGTCCAACACCACTGGCTGACATTCAGACCCAAACAATGGCAGAGCCTGGTTGTATCTACATATGACTGATAGTACGTAGCTATATGGCAACAATGAAACGGTACTTAAAATCAGAATGTTTGTAGCAGAAAGCACACGTGGAGCACATTTTTACTATGCATTAGAAAATAATGCACTTAAGGCATTTGTTACTACAATTAATGTTCTGTTAGTTTTTTTATGTTTAAATAAAAATAACAACTAACATTTAACAACAACTTGCACAAAATGAACAGATGGATTATGTTCTAAAAATATATTACGTAATTCGCTCACTCAGTTACAGCACTGAGATTATTTTATGTCACAGAGTGTACACAGCAAACTGTAGTAGTTGACACACTGTGATAGTTCGCATCCTATTTAACTGGTAGACAGACCTTTTATAGTAAAGCCTGGGTGCTCATAGTGCAGACCTTTGTTCCTCCATACATCAGCAATACATTTTCAGTGTATCTTACAGTATGTGTCACATAATTAAATTAAATTGAGTTTAAATTTATTTTTACAGTGACAGTACACAACAATTTTATTTTTATTTTCATGCGCTAAAAAATAAAAAACTAAATAAAAATAATAATAATGTTTAATACAAACACTTTTATCCTGAATGTTTTATGTTTTCTGATAATTTACTCCAAAAATACTTTTTGGGTGACCTTTCAGTCAGTGGCGCAGTGGGTAGGCGTTCGCCTTGCAGCTGGAGGGTTGCTGGTTCAAGCCCTGGTCCCTGGGCTGCTTTGGGTCCTTAGCAAAACACTTAAACCACACTGCCTAACGGTAGCGCCGGTCTCTGGCTGCATGAATGATTATTTTGTTGTGTGCACCATGACAATGAGTTGAATCTAATGTCATAATCAGTCTCTTTTGCAAGAATGTCCTGGGCCAGTAACACATTTGTTCATAATTTTACTTTGCTTTGGTCAGTTGTATTAATTTACTGTCCTGTAATTATTCTACATTTTTTCTCCCAGTAGTGTTTTTAATAATTTGTTCTGGAAATAATTTATTCTCAGGTGCTTTGAAAGCTAATTTAAGATGTGTGTTTAACTAGTCTCTAGTCTTGGTTGTAAAATATTGTTTACTGTCTCTTATTTTTATCCATGGCATTAATTTTATTGACTTTTATTGACTTTTATGTTTCTATTTTCAACTCTGTGGTGTCTTGCTTGTTTTATTTTTAACTCATTTAAAGAATTTGGGGTTGCAGAACATCAGGGTATAAGGTAAACATAGGTAAAAGCATAATATTTCCTACAAGACAAGAGGACACTTTACCTTGTTTATATTCCTTTCCATTTAAAATAGTTAAAACCTCCTTTAAATATCTTGGGGTAGGAGTGACACACAGCTTGTCCTCACTCTTAACTAAAAATTTTAAAGCCGTACTAGAAAAATGTAAGCAGGATCTAGATCAATGGAAAGATTTATGTGTAGCTGGTAAGGTCAATGTGGTCAAAATGAATGTGTTGCCAAAATTTTTATATCTTTTCCAAAATATTCTTATTTTTATTCAAAAATCCTTCTTTATATCACTTGATAAACCTATAACTTTGTTTATTTGGAAAGGTGGCTTCTAGAGTGCTGAAACCATAGACCATGATGGTCGGTGGGTGTCAGTGGAATATGCTACTAGCCACGTACACTTAGGCTCACTAGTATGTGCTAAAAGCTCTTCGGCTGTATAATCACTAAACCCAAATGTGGGTGAAACAATTAAAATTTGGAGGCAGTTCAGAAGACATTTTGGTTTAAATATGACTTCAATTTATGCTCCCATTTGTAGAAATCATAACTGCCTCTTTAGATACTACATTTGTAACTTGGAATGAGAAAGGCATTAAATTTCTGTCTAACTTGTTTTCTGAAGGTCAGTTCATGTCCTTTTCTAAACCGAGTGAAGCATTTGATTTACCGAAGTCAAACTATTTTAAATACCTACAAGTCAAAAACTTTGGTCAGAAAAACTTTAACTCCTTTCCAAACTGTCCAAATGATTATATTGCAGACAATATCTTTGCATTATGCCCTGTGAATAAAAGGTTAACTGCTGTCTTGTACAACTTAATAAACAATATCAATCCCACTTCAACCGATCATATCAGAAGGCGATGGGAGGCAGACCTGGGTCAAATAATAGATGATGAGCAGTGGATGGCCTCTCTTAAATGGATACATACCTCATCAATATGTACTCGCCATGGTCTGTTGCAATTGAAAGTGGTTTTAAGAGCTCCCTTACAAATGCTGATATGCAGATCCTTCCTGCCCCCGTTGTAAAAACAGTCCAGCAGATCATTTACATATGTTTTGGTCCTGTCCTGCTCTTTCTAATTTTGGTCTGATATTTTTGATGCATATTCAAAAATTTTCCAGGAAACTATCACATCTAATCCTTTATGTGCCATATTCGGAATTACTCCGATGTCCTACTCTGTATCAAACCAAGCGCGATCAGTGATTGCATTTACTTCTCTTATAACGAGAAGAGCCATTTTACTATGGTGGAAGCAACAATTTCCACCCAGTTTTACCAAATGAATAAGGGACATCATGCACTTTTTGAAATTAGAAAAGATTAGATACACACTAAAAGGAGCCATGCAAAAATTTTTAGTTAGTTGGAGTCTTTTTTTGAATTATCTTAAGACAATTCACATACCTCTTGAGAAAAACAATGAGGAGGAGTAGGGTGGGTTATGCCCCACCCCTTTCTTTTTTTTCTTTGTGTTATTCATTTTGTGTTTTTTTCTTTCCTTTTTTCTTTTATATATTTCATATTAACATATTATTCTATTTTGATATTTATTTAAATTTGTGAGTTAATACGTTCTCATTGCCATATTGAATATAATGGGAGTGATGTGGGGGAGGGAGGTGTGGGAATTACACTTTTGTATATATAATGGTGATTGATGTATATTCAATATGTATGTAAAAATTAAGGTTATGTATGTATATAAAATAAAGTGTTAAGGGGGGGGATTTTGGGTTGCATGAAAGATGAAATGAAATAAAAGTATGCTGTTAAGTTATTTTACACGTACAATAATTATATTCTGTAATTATCGTATGGTCTTTACCTTACAATATAAAGCACCTTGAGGCAAGTCCTGTGTTTTCAAGCTATCTAAATAAAATTGAACTGAATTTGAATAATTTGCAGCGAGTCTTATTCCAGTAAGCAGAATCATGACTGAGAATCTTTGGGATGTGCTGACTTTAGTGATTCAATTCTCCCATCAACAAAACTGGGAGATCTTGATGAAAAATTAATGTAAGTGACCAGAAATGCTGTGACGTTGAATAAGCTTATCAAAATGACACCATGGTGATTGTGTGCCATCGCTGTGTGTGAGTGTGTGACCTTTTATTTGGTTGGGCAGAGCGCAATATTATTTTAAAAGTATGCATATTTTTAGAATACATTTACTGAGACACAAAGAAAAACCTAATTAGTGAAACTTAATATATACCATCTCACAAAAGTGAGTACACCCCCTCATATTTCTGCAAACAATTTATATCTTTTCATGGGACAACAATATAGAAATTAAACTTGGATTTAACTAGTGTACAGCTTATATAGCTGTATAGATTTACTGTCTTCTGAAAATGAGTCAACACACAGCCATTAATATCCAAATAGCTGCAACACAAGTGAGTATACCTTGTAGTGTCAAAATTGTGCCCAAAGTGTCAATATTTTGTGTGGCCACCTTTATTAGCCAGCACTGCCCTCTTGAAATTCACCAGAGCTGCACAGGCAGAAACTGGGATCCTCTTCCACTCCTCCATGATGACATCACAGAGCTGGAAGATGTTAAGACACCTTGCACTCCTCCACCTTCCATTTGAGGATGCCCCACTAGTGCTCATATATAGCTTATATAGCAGTATAGATTTTTTGTCTTCTGAAAATTCAACACATAGCCATCAATGTCGGTTCAATTCTCTCGTACTGGCCACTGGATGGTCAGAGGTCGGCTTTAAAAAGGAGACACATGAGTGCTGCCAGCATTGCTGCAGAGGTTGAAGAAGTGGGAGGTTAGCCTGTCAGTGCTCAGACCATACGCTGCACACTGCATCAACTCGGACTGCAAGGCTATTGCTCCAGAAGGACGCCTCTTCTGAACCTGATGCACAAGAATGCCTGTAAACAGTTTGCTGAAGACAGGAGGTCCAAGAGCATGGATCACTGGAATCATGTCCCATGATCTGAAAAGACCAAGATAAACTTGTTTGGCTCACATGATGTCCAGCACGTGTGGCAGCATCCTGTTGAAGAGTAAGATAAGTGTGTCTTGCCTACAATCGAGTGTGGTGGTGGTAGTAGCATCCGGTCTGGGGCTTGGCAGCTTTCGAAACTTGGGCTGCGTGACAGTTTTCTGCCTTGTTGAGGAAGCTGAAGGTAATGATGAGGGTGTCTTATCATCTGCCAGCTCTGTGATGTCATCATGAAGAAGTGGAAGAGGATCACAGAAGCAACTTGTGCTTCTCTGCTTAGGCTGCTGCCCCTCGCAACCCGGTCCCAGATAAACGGAAAAAAAATGGATGGATGGATTATACTCCCCTGTGTTTCTCTGTGTACCTGCGTTCCTGTATTGTGTCAAGTCTGTGTTTCTGTTTGCCTGTCTTCTTGCTTCCTGTTTTATTTTGCCTGCCTCTTGTTCCATGTGAATTATATTCAGTTTTGGTTCCCTTGTCTCGTTGGGTGTATTCTGCTCATCTGTTGTCTCCACCTGTCCACTCTTCCCTCGTTACCTCTTATGTATATATATTGTCTGTATCCTCCGTGGTTCTTTGTTGTGTCCTTGTCATCGGGTGGGAATAATCACTGCCAAGAATAGAAATAAAAACACCTTGATTTGATGTTGTGTGGTTCATGGTAATGGTCTATCAATGTCAAAAAAAACTTGTCAGTATGATTTCAGCCAGTGTTTAAATCAATCCAACAGGACATGAGATGTTCATGTTAAAACTGTTGCAGTGTTTTCTAAAGATGGGGCAGTGATTGTATTTATTAATACTGGGGTGATGGTGACTTTATTCATTTTTATTAAGACATATTTTTACTGTGCTTGGACTCAGTTGGTTTCTGTTTTTGGAAATAACATCTTCAGCTTTGGAGAAAACAATTTCACATGGTACTAAGGAGCAAGCCTGTCTAGGCTTGGATACACGTATAGCACTGGAAGTACAAGTTCTAGAACACATAATTACCAGGTCTCAGTAGATCTTAATGGGGTGCATATGAGCCTCAGTGATTGAGCCTTTTACATGTTATATGCCAATAACACTGAAAGCTGAGTTACTAGAGTGATTAATCATTTGAGCTATTAAATACATATCCAGAAAATTCTTCAACCTATTTTATCCATCCCAAAAAGCTTGCATGTTTGTAAGTGAAACATCTTTTTGATGGTCTTTTTACTGCGTTTTGTTCTAGACTTTTAGAAAACTTGACTTCTGACTTTGAGGCCAAGGTCACCAATATTCAAATATTCAAAGATTTTTAGCACATATGCTATCAATGTAAAAATGCTGCACCGACTTGCTCTCCAGTTATCGTGTATACTGTATAAAGTATACTGCCTTTATACTAGACATTATACAGTTGGTATAAAGCTTGAAATCAGTGAACGAACCCGAGCTTCATCAGCTTAAATTCAAATTAATCTCTGCTGCATGTGATGTAACCTAACACTGAACATGAACACCACGCCCACTGTGCACCAGTCCAGCACAGAGTTTTACTGTAAGTTTACCACAGTACTTCCAACCAATTTTTCCAGTTTAATTTGTTTTTACATTTTATTTAAAGGTTCTGAACCTACTCCAGCTGAAGCCCAACACTGATCATCTATTTGCTTGATCCAACCTCCAAATGAAAAATATGCATTAAACAAGAGAGCAAGGTCAGTGAAGGAAAGACATTTGCTTGTCAAATACGCTGTTTTGCGTATTTGGGAACATTTAAAACTTGTTTAATAAAGAACATCCAAGATAAGCTTTGTTTCTACATACAAACAGGTCCCACAAAGTCAAGAGAACAGTATGAAATAAATTTGTGTTGAACACATAAAAATAATGTCAGTGAGCAACCTAATTCCATACACCTGTGGCAAGGTGAACCCATTCATCTTATACTAATACCTAAAACCTAAATGGACTGATTCTTTTTTTCTATGTCTAAACACTTTTAAATTAATATTCTCACTCTAATGCAGGGGTATTCAACTCCAGGCCTCAAGGGCCGGTGTCCTGCAGGTTTTAGATGTGTCTCTGCGTCAACACACCTGAGTCAAATATAGAAGTCATTAGCAAGACTCTGGAGAACTTGACTGCATACTGAGGAGATAATTCAACTATTTGATTCAGGTGTGTTGGATCAGGGACACATCTAAAACCTGCAGGACACCGGCCCTCGAGGCCTGGAGTTGAATACCCCTGCTCTAATGGATGCATCAGAAGAAACTTATGTTCCATTTCACATCCTCACTGTTTACGACTGGATACTGTGGCTCCTCTGAAAAAGAAAGCTTTGAATCAGTCAGTGCCTGACTCCATGGTACAACTCATAAACATGCTCTGCTCAAAGAAGTCCTTCCATTAATTGAGGCTTCAGTCTTTAAAATGATCAATCTGTCTTTATTAGTTGTCTATGTACCAGAGGCTTTTAAGCCATTACTTAAACCCATCACTTGAGGTCAATTACAACTGTGTCTACTATTCAAAAACACACCCAAACCCTTTTTATTCTCACACACTTAATTGTGTGTGTGTGCACCTGTGCAAGTGTGTGTTAGCCTGTTTTTAATTTCTTTATAAAGTTATTTTATTAATGCTTTTATTGCACTGTCAACCTATATAGTTTTTCTGTTTTTAACCTTTTTGGTAAGCACAATCAGTTTATCTGTAATGAAATGTGGCACTGACACCAACATTGACATATTTGTTTACCAAATACAGTGTTTTGTCTGTCATGGAGACTTGGGGCATTTGAATTTTATATTCAAATCTGCATTTATGATTTTGCATAACAAATTTCAAAAGATCACAGAATGTTCCGCTTTGCATCCAGCTTTGATTTGGGAAAGATTTCAATTGCTTTGGTGGGGGGGTGGGGGGGCAGACCTTTCCATAGATAGTGTTACATCCCCAACAGAGGTCTAGTGGCGAAGGAAGTAACATAAGGCTGGATGGAAGAACATAAGGAGGGCTTTTAGGGTGTTTTAAAGCTTTATTGCCCAGATAACATCGTGGGAAGCAAGAATATAACTTCAGGGAAAGCCAAGGCCAACATAACAAATAAAACAACCCTAAACTAGAAAAAGAAAACCCATTACCTACATAACTGAAAAACAAAAAGTACAAACCTGCACCTCAGCTCCCTGAGAAACAACAAAAACAGGAGAAAAGGTGGGCTGTCAAAAGAAAATGGCAGCTCTCCTCTACCATCTTCCACAGGGCACTAAAATAGATGAGGAACAAACAAGAACAGAACTAAGATTAACAACCAAGGCAAACACCTAACCCAAAACACAACATAATTGAACAAATAAGCTTACAAAGCACATGGTGCACTGATCACTACCCCATGGCCAAAGGCTCTGAGACACAATTGCAGCCACCTTACATAGGCCCTGCAGGGAAGCAATTGACTGCAGGTCCCAGATTCCAGCCAATGACAGCAGGACAGCAGGAGTTAGGGCTGGAGAAGGGCGGATGCCACACACCGGGTCCTGGAAGCAGCACAGCAGTCATTACTCCAATGTCAACATTCTCTTAAGGGAATAGACATAGGCATGTTATGTAATGTCAGAGTAGTTTTAAACTGTGCAGTTTTTACAGATTTCTTTATTTCACAGAACTGACAGATAAGGATCTTCATCAGACATCATCAAGGTGAGTGCTGCTGTACAAACCAGGTGCAATGAGAAGCATAGTCAGTGCAAGAAATGCATGACAGAATCACTTTTCTTATTAGGATTGTATCAAATTGTTGCTGTTTAAAAAAAAAAAAGAAGAAGAAGAAGAAAAGTTATTTGTAAATTGTGGGCTGTATTAGTTTGACCAATGTGAGCTGTTCAATCAATATTTGTTCCACTCATTCATTGAAAATAACAACTTTGTGCTTTTGCCAATTTTTTTTAATTACTGAGGATATTTAAGGTATACAACATTATTCTAGGCCAGCATCAAATAACTACCTCAGGAAATCATTCACTCAATACTATGATTCAATTAGATATTTTTTTGCACTTTTTTTGAGAAATTATCATAATTTCATGAATTAACATGAGTACAGGATTTCAGTCATCTTCACATGAAAAAAGTTTAGCTAAATTAAAGTAAGATATACAGAACCAGTCAAAAGTGGGGACACAAACATTTGACTGGTTCTGTAATCTGACTCCGAAAGCAGCTTCAGTTCCTCATAAGAATGAACTCTATGCTTGAAATCTGAAAACATTAAAAATGACCCACAGTTAATCTGATAGTGATAGTTCGCAATAAATAAATAAATTCTGCTGTCTGACCATGTTCCACACCCATGTTAGCAGTATACTGTGACTCTTCCTTTTGCACTTACCCAGAAGAAGTGAGCAGCATATAGACACAGTTCCAGGCTTTTAAAGAGATTATTTTTAAAAGAATTCATATTTTACACTATAAAAACATGTTTTCATGATATGGCACCTTGAAGTTGTTTTAAGTGTATTTATATTTATAAGAACATTTATTTATGAATTCATGTGTGTTTTTTCACTCATGATCAGCATTGGGTTTCAGTTTCCTAACTTCATCTCTTATGAGAGATTATCAGCTGTTTGGTAACATTTATCTCTATAATCTCATATTCATAAATCACTAGTTCAATTATTCCATCAATTATTGGTGAAACAGCACAGCAGACTTCCTCAGTCTCATTCCTGGCTTTGTGTGTGTTTCTTCTTGTTCCAGTTTACTTCTGTCTAAAACATCATGAGGAACATGTGCATTCTCATCCTCCTGCTGCTTTTCCTCACTCCTATGTGTGGACAACTGATGAAATTTACACCGTACCCTTACTCCGATGGGACGACTTGGAAAAATGCACAGGCCTTCTGCAGGAAGAATCACATCGACCTGGTCTCAATCCAAGATGATAAAGAGAATAAATTTTTCAAAGGACCTGGCTGGATTGGATTACATCGAGAGAATGCATCAAGTCCATGGAAATGGTCCAGAGGAGATGAAACTGCTGAATTCACCAATTGGGACACTGATGGTAAGTTGAATGTGACTTAGTTAAGTTTTTCAAACATTAATGCCTTCAGTTGCAGGTCAGTGGAACATAATTTCAGGCCTTATTTGAAATAAACCCAAGTGTCTGTGCTTCTCTCACTTCTTGCAGAACCAATGTCAACCAAGAACTGTGTATTCCGGTATGTAGAAAAATGGTGGACTGACAACTGTGATGCCATTCATTCTTTCATCTGCTATGATGGGCTGGTTCTGGTGAAGGAGAATAAGACATGGGAGGAGGCCTTAGACCACTGCAGGTCTCTGGGTGGAGTGGACACAGCCTCTTTATACTGGAATCACAGATATGACTTGGCCACCCTGATCACTCCAGAAGACCTCAACACTGCGCGCAAGATTGCACAAGCAGCTACCACTGATGAGGTTGGCTACTTTTCTACACTGTATTTGTGTTGGTGAGAAACTCACACTTTTGTTTATATATAATTCTCTGCTCAATGTTGGCAGGTGTGGACAGGCATGCGTTTCCTGGCTGGTAAGTGGCTGTGGGTGGGTGGAGAACAGATGCAATATGAAAATATTCCAAGCTGCCCGACTGACGGCTCCTGTGGCGTCCTTGAGAAGAGCGGCACTGCACCCTTCAGCACAAGAGACTGCCAGCTGAGGAGGAACTTCTTCTGTTACAAAAGACCTTAAACTCACTGACTTCATTTTTATGTTTGGTGTAAATTTGAAGAATTTTTACTTGACTGTCAATTTCGTGGCACATAGATGTGCATACACTATGACTCACAAGTTTGTCACCCCCTAAAAATTTCACATCTTTACAAAAACATTGTCATTTATTCATCATATGTGTTGTTAGGCAAATTGAAAACATAGTCAAGACACTGACAAGGTTAGAAATGAATATTTTTACTTGAAATAACAATTTTGTTTTTCAGACTTTATTCAGATTATCTCTGCATCAACCACAGCTTTCTAGATCTTTGACATTCAGCTGTTAGTTTGAGATAATCTGAGGGAATTTTCCCACTTGTTTCTGAAAAAGTTCCCATGTAACACTACAGGCTACATACATGGTGCCAAGGCAGCGAAGGATCCCCTAAAGAAAAAGCCCATCCTAGCCAGTGGTTATTTGTTTTTCCTCATCTTAAATCATCAGCAATGGGACTTCTTCCTTTAAGCCTCTGGAGAGATGCAGCAGTAATGACTTTATTTCCAGGTGAAGCTGACTGGACATTCAACTTATTTGCATTGTATCATAGACCCTGTGATTTAATTTAATGTTATTCATATCTTAACACTATTTATTGTAATCATTTAATGTTATTTTCACTGAATACATTAACTTGCTCTGTAATGAAAGTGGTCTATAAAAACATTAGCTGAGTCTTTAAAATCCTGTTTATATATATATATATATATATATATATATATATATATATACTCCAGCCCTGCACTCGGAGCTTACAGACCCTGTGATGGGAGCTTTTTCAGTCTTCAGATGCAAAACACATGCGAAAGGAATACACTCTGAGACTATTAATGCAAACTGTAATTTTAGACGATAACTATGACAGGAATGTTCCAGCAGTGTGATCAGTGATGAGAAATTATCCATCGATCATTGTCTTATGGCTACATATTTACAGTGATGTACAGTAAATGTTGCAGTGTGGGGTTCTTTATCATTATTACATACCAAAATATGGTAAAAACTACCATCATACCCCAACCATTGTTTAATATTAAAGGACAGGTCTGGCATTATGGTGCATCACTGTCAGTTCTGCTCAAAGTCAATATATATGTATACAGTCCGTTTTCAGTCAAAAATTTCTTCTTTAATTTTCATTAAAGGTTCAGTAATCTCTAAACCTTTATTGTTCTGATGGGTCCAGCAGGTGTATGTAATGAAACAATAAAAAAACAAATCTAAATAAAATATAAATTTTTCAGGAAAACAAATCCAAGAAATCATGATTCATGTGTGGAATAATGAGGGAACATGCCTGAAGAAGAGCCGGCTCTTTCGGTTCCTCAGATTTTACTTAAAAAAATGTGTAAAATGAATTACTAATGTAAAAACATACATTATATCAAATGTTTCTTTATATGCTCAACATAGAATAGAGTGCTCCAAATACAAATTATAAATCAAAAGATTGATCCTGTTTCTCCTTCCTGATATGACCTGCCCTGCTTTGTTCTTCTAACTGCACTGATGGATGCACAGTGTGTATATGTCTATGCAGGTTGTTTGTGGAGTCTGCACGATATGAAATTTTAAGTTTGCAGTCTACACTGTCTATCACATTAAAATGTGTCCAAACTTTACTGCGTTTCCTGTCACTCATTTTCCTCACGGTTCCCGCGTGTAGCCTCTAGAAACCACACACATGGCTGGTTTATTGTGTTTCCTTTAACCTGCAGTTCTCCAGTTAGTTACACCATCCTGCCTGTGAAACAGGACATAATTGTGGAGGAGCTGGATGAGGAAGCTAGGATCCACATCATCAGAGGGCCACGGACTGGTGCCAACTCCTGAACAGGAACTCATTTGGACCTTTTGCTTTCTGGTGGCTTAATACAGGGGCAGAAGTTTACATGTGACTGTTCATATAAGGATGTTACCAAAGTTTTCAGGGTTCCTCTTCTGTTTGGAAATACATAAAATCTGTTGTAAAAATGTGTTTTTTCTGGTGTTCTGCTATAATTTAAGTCTTAACATGCTATGAATAAAACGCTGAAGACACTGATCAGAAATTCATAATTTTCGTAAATGAAATTGTTGCCATTACTGTAAGTCATTGCATAACCAGTGACATATTTCAGAAGAGTAGAAAGGGGTTCATTAAGTGTAATGAATAAAATCTTCAAGAAAAAATGATTTGCATAATGTGTGTTCCATAAAAAAAGGAGCCCATAGCTGACTCATTCAAAGCAGATCAGCAGGTTTGTACCCGGCTCGTGGAACCAAAAGCAGTTTTAGGCCAAGCAAATTTGTTGATGACACATCTGCTTTGGCCCAAGCATCATTCCATACCCCACTTGTATCAGATAATCATCTATAAATAGATCCAGGACTGCACAGTAAAAAAATAGGAGATCTGTGCCATTGATGAAGAGCCTCATGTGAACTGGATTTCTGTTTCAGTGTGTGGTGAGCTCATTCTTTCACAGTGTGCTCTGGGTGCAGTTGATCAGCTCACCATATCTGAATATGAGATATTTTAAATATACATTCATGTGAAAAAGAGAGTTTTGACAGGACTCGATTCAGACCTGTGAAAAACAGACACCCCATCATTCAGTAGCTTGTAGGACCAACTTTAGCAGCAATAACTTCAAGTTATTGTTTTCTGTATGAATTTATGAGTCTGTCATATTGTTGTGGAGGAATTTGTCCCACACATCTTTACAGCATTGTTTCAGTTCCTTGAGGTTCGCATGCCTTCGCTTATCCACAGCTGTCTTAAGGGCCCACCACAGCATTTCAGTCGGGTTGAGGTCTGGCCTTTGACTGCACCACCTTCATTCTTTTCCTTTTCAGCCACTCTGTTGTAGATTTGTTGCTGTGCTTGAGATCATTGTTCTGTTTTATGACCCAGTTTCAGCTAAACTTCAGCTGTCAGACAGACGACCTCACATTAGACTCTAGAATACTTTGGTATAGAGAACACTTTATGATGACTATGAATTTATATGATCAGCAGCATTAGTCTCCTCTTATTTGTAGAAATAATGTTCAATTTACAGGGTTTTTTTTTAATGTTATTTATGTCTCTTTATGTCTTTGCATTCAATTGATCCATTTTGTGCAGAGGAAGAGTCAAATGAGTCAAATGACCAGAGGTAACTTTTGCCACCAGGAAAGGCAGAGGTAGTGAGGGCAGGCCAGTGAGGGCCCCTGCAGGCAAACCAGTAAATAACTTAATAACAGTCAGCTTGGTTTCTGAGCATTGCTCTTGAAATAAACATAGCCTCTGCAATTTTTTAAGTAGTGCTTTATAAGTTGCTTTGTAGGACAGCAGTAATGGAGTGATTTGGAGGGTTGATCCACTGATAAAATGTTTTTGTAGTTAACTGATGAAAGATGTGTCTGGCAAAGACAACTGTGAATGTTGAGTTATGAAATTTAGATGCAAAGAAATCTGGACGTGTACTCTCAGTTACTAAGGTGTATTGGTGTAAATGATTGTGCCACATGCACAGTGTGGTTTTATATGGCGGTGGTGGTTTTATAATACTGGAAACCATAGATTTCATTATGTAAAACTCTAAGTAACCAGTTCAGGCTACATATATATACGTAGATAGATAGATAGATAGATAGATAGAGAGATAGATAGATAGAGAGATAGAGAGATAGAGAGAGAGATAGAGAGATAGATAGACAGACAGACAGACAGACAGACAGACAGACAGACAGACAGACAGATAGATAGATAGATAGATAGATAGATAGATAGATAGATAGATAGATAGATAGATAGATAGATAGATAGATAGATAGATAGATAGATAGATAGATAGATAGATAGATAGATAGATAGATAGATAGATACTTTATTGATCCTGAAGGAAATTAAGGCATCAAGTAGCTTAATATGCACAATAAATAGAATACAAACAATGGAGGTAAAAATTATATAAACTATGCTAACAATACAGACTGGGACCTCCCTCTCCCCTCTGCTGGGTTGGGCAGGCGGTTGTCGCTGGAATGTGCGGCCACATGTTTTCTTTTGTAGTTGCAGCATTTGAATTGTTTTGGTTAGTTTGGTGGTGCTCTATCCCCTTTTTCTGTCTTGTCCCCTTTCTCTCTCTCTCTCTCTTTTTTCAGCCTACTACAACATGTATATGTACACAAATAAATAAATAAAATAAAAACACAAACATTAACAAGAAAAGCCTATAGAGACTCTACAAGGCTCATCTTGGAAGAACATATATGTTTGGCACAACAGTGCATTCAGATCACGATTCTATTGCAAACACTGACAGACTCCAGGACCCAGGCTTAAAAAAAAAAAGATGTGTAAACAATGCAGTGCAGTAATAATACAGTAGTAGTCTGATTAATTGACTGCCAAATATCATATTGGAACACATAGTGTACAGTGTGTCTGTGCAGACCAACAAGTCCAGTTTGTTGTCCAGCTGCAGACTGAGGTACTTATAGGTCCTCACCATCTCCACAGCCATTCCCCCAATAGAGACTGGCTGTTGGGGGGCTGGTCCAGACCTATGGAAGTCCACTACCATCTCCAAAGTCTTGGACCTGTTCAGCACCAGTTTGTTCAGTTGGCAACAATCCACAAAGTCATCCATCATAGAAAACACTGTTTACACAGTCATGGTATACTTTTTCACCATTGTTGAGCGAGTGCTGTGCCACCTTTTATTCATCTGGTTTATTCAAGCTGCTCTTAATCACACTGACATAAAAAAATTTTAAAAAAGAATGAATGATGCAGAGATAATGAGCAGGAGGTACCCTTTACACACCTGGAAAAATGAAGCTGGTGAGAAATATACGACAATCATCTGCATACAAACAGAGGTTGTGGGTTTTTAATGTATATGAGCCTTTATTTAAGTACATTCATCAGGTTAAATTTTCAGTTTATCCAGTACTTTGGGTTTTCATCAGAAACATATTTATAAACTGTAAAGAACTATTTACACTGTCAAAGACTTAACTGAGTGAAAACTATTGCTCTACTACACACCTCAGATAGAGAGTCCTCCAAATTAAATTCCTTGTGTGAAAACTGACAGCTTTTCTATCAGAACATGTAATACAAGAGTGATTATATTGTGTGTGTGTTTTTAAACAACACCAAGAACCACATTTAGCCAGTGTTCCCAGAAAACTTTTGTTGATAGTCTTCCAACTGAATAATCATCCTTCGTGCAAAAATCAGAAAACAAAACAAAAGAAAAAAAAAAAAGTTTTTCGTGCTGGCAAAATTTGTATTTAGTTCCAGATAAACTCAAAATGGAAATGAACTCATGTCCAGGAACAAGACAAGGTTAATATAGACAGAAAATATTATCTGCATAACAAATAAAGTGCTTTCTCAATGAGGTATTTAAATATATGGGTTCACTGCAGCTCAGCTGAGTTCAAAACTGGCTTCTCAGCACAGATCTGTCATTCTGTTTGGAAATTTAACCGGAGATGAATGCTTTGCATTATTGAGGTAGTTAAAGGGTGGAAGCCAACTATTGAATGGAAAAGGTTGCAGTAGTGTTCTTTCTCCTTTGGTAACCTTGCAGGCTTCACTTTGAAGGTTTTGTAATTATTTTGTAATAAAAATGTAATAAATAATAATGTGACCGCAAAGTAGTGGTTAACCCACCAAAAATATCAATTTAGAATGATTTTTACCTCAATTTTTGTGAAGCTTAATTGATTGGGTTCACTCTACTGTTATTGTTTATTGTTTTTGGTCACAGCTGGCAGTAGTGTATTATTATTTTTATTTTTATTACTAATGATTGACAGATATGGTTTATAACCATGTGAAGATTATAGTGGCACTGTAGCTGACACCGAATTGTGTTGGAGTGGCCGCCAGGGGGGCAGAGTGTCTGCTGGGGTGAGGTGAGGGCTACGAAGAAGAAGTCGTCAGGTCTCACTTTCCTTCAATTAGTATCTCTACCTCATTTGTTTGTCTGGTGTTGTGTGGCGTTGGGTTTGTCACAGAATTCTGCTTATTTATTAGACTTTTTGGGGTAAGTTTTCCTGCCGGGATTTATTTTTATTCTTTATGTTGGGATGAAGGATTCTTATTCTCACTGTTTTGCCTTTTACATGTGATTTAAAAAATCTAATTATTCAGCTGCAGCCTGACGGACAAAACAGCTCAGACTGTGTTTACCTGTGTATTAGTTAATAAGACAGCAGCAGACCGTGGGGGCGGAGCTTCCCTCAGGTCAGCTTTTAATTAATGAAAACTGTTTTTGCTGCAGTTTATGACAGTTCAGTTTATGGCCATTTAATTGTTTAACATTTTTACTGAATAATTATTCAATCTATTGATGGATAAGCAACCTGACTTTAATCGTTTTTTAATGGAAAATTTCAACATTTCTGCTATTACTGGATAAAAATGAGTAACGAGATTTTTAGTAAAGAACACAGATCATGTTGGGAAAATGAATCCATTATTAACGAATCCGGACTGGATGAGCTGGAAAATGACTGGAGCCTGAACTGGATCTGGGCCTTATCCGGTCTGAATCCGTGATCCCTACTGCAGGAATGTCTTAAAGACATAAAGGCCTGGATGACCTCTAATTTCCTGCTTCTAAACTCAGATGAAACTGAAGTTCTTGTACTCGGCCCCACAAATCTTAGCAACATGGTGTCTAACCAGATATTAGTCTGGATGGCATTACCTTGGCCTCCAGTAACACTGTGAGAAATTGTGGAGTAATT
The DNA here is from genome assembly GCF_007364275.1 of Archocentrus centrarchus. Classification (NCBI taxonomy): domain Eukaryota; kingdom Metazoa; phylum Chordata; class Actinopteri; order Cichliformes; family Cichlidae; genus Archocentrus; species Archocentrus centrarchus. Next base: position 6,787,928 of record NC_044353.1, on the reverse strand, counting down.
TTTGACCAGGATATGTCCTTCAGTGTGCATATTAAACAAATATGTAGTAGACTGCTTTTTTGCATTTGCGCAATATTTCTAAAATTAGAAACATCCTCATGCATTTATTACTTCTAGGCTGGACTATTGTAATTCATTATTATCAGGCTGTCCTAAAAGCTCCCTAAAAAGCCTTCAGCTGATCCAAAATGCTGCAGCTAGAGTACTGACAGGGACTAGAAAGAGAGAGCAGATTTCTCCCATATTGGCTTCTCTTCATTGGCTCCCTGTTAAATCTAGAATAGAATTTAAAATTCTTCTCCTCACATTCAAGGTTTTGAATAATCAGGCACCATCTTATCTCAAAGATGTCATGGAACCGTATCACCCAAATACAGCACTTCACTCTCAGACTGCTCTCAGAAATGGGGGTGGGGGCCCTTGATTGTTTTTGACTGTTGGTTTTTCTCTGTAATTACTGTAGGGTAAATGTACCTGTACCTTACAATATAAAGCACATTGAGGTGACTGTTGTGATTTGGCACTATATAAATAAAATTTTATTTAATTAAGGAGATTTTTGTAACTTGGCTTTTCCTTGCCCTCTTTTTTCTTTTTCTTTTCGCTTTGCCACTCCACTTTTATGCTTATATGAAGTGCCACTCATGTTAGCTTAGTCCGTAAAAATGCTCCACTTAGTTTACAATCTGTTGCCAAGTGACTGATGATGACGTTGGTGGACGGTTGGTGACGAGTTTTACCCAAAATACACTTGGAGAAAATATCAGCGATCCACTTGAAAATTTGTGTGTCATAAAGTTAAATGTAAGAGTGAAAATAAAGTCAGTCATGCAGCACAACATTTTATTCAATATTTTACACCTAGAACATCACTGAAGTCAGTCAGACTTTTGAAGTTTTTAGTAACCATGACTCAGTCCTGACTATGGCATCCTTTAAAACCCCCATGTAAAACATGAATGATGCATGATGTAAAGTAGGCTATACCTCTGGCTATACCGCTATACATCTGGATACAATCAGGAGAGGGCCCTCTTTCTCCAGGTCTCCTCAGACGTGATTGAGGCCTGGCTACCTGAAATCTTATCATCTACTGATGATAGTTTAAATAATGATAAACATTACTGTGTGTGGCAGGCGAAGTTGGACTCCAGGATGCAGACTTGCAGACAGAACTGAACTTAAAGGATGGTTTATTGGAGAAGAAGAAGAAGAAGAAGAAGAAACAGCCTTTATTGTCCCACAGAGGGGAAATTTGGGTGTAACAGCAGCCGCAGTTATTATAAATATAAATAAAGATATAATAATTCACACTATTAAGAAAAGAATATATATAAAATCAACAAACAATATTAACCTTAATACTACTAATAATAATAATAACACTATATACAATGTGCATGATGTGCCTGTGTGTTGAACCTTAACAGGCCGGACTATTTACAGTATATTATATATTATCCTACATTGTGCAGGCTATTGTGGTTTTTGTTGGGAGCAGTGATGGTTATAAAGTCTTACAGCTGCTGGGAGGAAGGATCTGCGGTAACGCTCCTTTGTGCATTTAGGATGCAGCAGTCTGTCACTGAAGGAGCTCTCCAGCTCAGCAACAGTTTCATGCATGGGATGGGAGACCTTGTCCATCAGTGATGTTATTTTGGTCAGAGTCCTTCTGTCTCCCACCACCTGCACTGAGTCGAGAGGACATCCTAGGACAGAGCTGGCTTTCCTGATGAGCTTGTCTATCCTCTTCCTCTCAGCTGTAGACAAGCTGCTGCTCCAACATACTGCTGCATAGAAGATGGCTGATGCCACCACAGAGTCATAGAAGGTCTTCAGGAGTGTCCCCTGCACTCCAAAAGACCTCAGCCTTCTCAGCAGGTAGAGTCTGCTCTGACCCTTCCTGTAGAGCGCATCAGTGTTATGAGTCCAGTCCAGTTTATTGTTTAGGTGAACACCCAGGTACTTATAAGAGTCCACTATCTCAATGGCAGAACAAAATAAATAATTACACTGGGGCTGGACAGGTGCCAGAACTAAACATAATTTATGAAACACGGTGACATACAGTGCGGTAACAAAGACGACAACACGACAAAGAGCCGACACAGACTGAGTGCTTAAATACAGACACAGAACAACCAGAGGATCAGGAACAGGTGGAGACACAGCTGGGAAAAATTAAACAGGACAAGATCAGAAAGTAAATTAAATAGAAGACAGGCAACACTAAGACTATCAAAGTAAAACAGGAAACAACTGAATACTAAGACAGAGGCAGACGTGATACAACACTGGGAATAACATCCATCCATCCATTTTCTTCCGCTTACCCTGTTCAGGGTCACTGAATATAATAACACACGAGGCAAGGAACTTAGACACAGAGGGACAAAATAGACACTGGAGCATGGAGAAGACATGAAGTACAAAGGGAAACAGGAATAATATATAAATAAAAATAAGTAATAACAGGACTAAAAACTATAATAAACAAAGAATCAAAACCAAACTGCGAAACACAACAGAATCTCAAATGAGCCTAAAAGAACCAAACACAAAATGCTGGACAAACAGGACAGGACTAGCATGTTAATTGACAGATACATTTTTTCAGGTTAAAAAGTATCTTTAAAGCCCAACACTGATTATCTCTTTGCTCAACCCATTATACAAGAGAGCAAGGTTGGTGAAGGAAAGACGTTTGCTTATCAAATACACTGTTTTGTTTGTCACTAACGTATAGGGGTATTTGAATGTACAGGTACGAGGGAATCAAACATTTAAAACTTGGTTGATAGAGAACATCCAAGATAACCTTTGTTTCTGGACACAAACAGGTCACACATTGTTAACAGAACAATATGAAATAAATTTGTATTGAACACATAAAAATGATGCCAGTGAGGAACCTAACTCCATATACCTGCACCAAGGTGAACCCAATTCAGACAAAACCACTATGGAATAAAAAGAGGTGATATCCACTGATGTCACCTTAGATGTTCTCGTGATGGATATGTTGGTCTGTCATGCATCAGGGATATCAATCTGTCCAGTTAGGAAGCATAAAATTATAGATTGTAATCTGCTGCCTCCACCCCCAAACAGACACATAGTTTCACCAGCCACCTTATTTTATTACTTATTATTTAATTATTTATTTTACAGCCACTGCATACTGTTACTGTGAGTTAGTTAGTAAGTATATAGTGTGTTACTGTATGTATATGATTTACATTGTACATTTTAATGTACTGTGTATAAATTGTGTACATTTTGAGTATATATTGTATAGTTTATATTGAACACATTCTTTGCAGACTGTGGGTCATGGGAAATGTAATTTCAGTTCTCCGCCTGTCTTGTACATTTGTCAGCAATTGACAGTAAAAGTTGAGTTGTGTAAAACATTGTGAATATATTTCATCTTCACCTATTCAAGAGGTGTACTGGAAAGGCAACAATAAAATCCCCAAAAGAAAAAGAGAGAAAGTACTGATTCTCCAAGTAGTTTTGCACAATATACACAACAGGTGCTTGTTCACTTTTATTTCTTTTTGCATGAATAAATCAGTAGATGATGTAACAAACAGGTGAGAAGGGATAGAAGAATAAGAAACTGTTCCCCAAGATTTAATATTATGTAACGTTCTATTTTGTGCCTTTAAATCTGAAAGCCACCCAAATTACATAAAGTTGTTTGTCTTTTTTGCTGTGGTCTCTGCACTTCATCAATATGCAAGGTGGACAAATGGCTGAGGTCAGTTCCTGACCCAAGTCTTCAGGAAGTCTGTACTGTGCATTGTGTATATTTTGTTAAGTTCCTCTAACAAACTTTCATAATACGAAATAATGGCTGATTTCCTTTTTAGTTTCAAGGTTGTTCATTGGAGTGATTCTGGGAAACAGAATATGTTTGTCAGAAATTATTCACTCCCTATCCTGATCTTGCTGATGGGCCAAAAAGGCATAACTAACTTTCCGAACTTGTGAAAACCTTTTTTTGACTTGATTACCCTTTCTTTGTAGTACAGAGACCATATGAGCTTGTCAAATAAAACTCCCAGAAATTTAAATACATGCTCAAGCATTTAACCATATAACTGTAAAGAAAGTGACGATTTAATTGCCATCTGCAATATATATATACAGTGGTGTGAAAAAGTGTTTGCCCCCTGCCTCATTTCCAGTTTTTTTGCATGTTTGTCACACTTAAGTGTTTCGGAACATCAAACCAATTTAAACAATAGTCAAGGACAACACAAGTAAACACAAAATGCAAGTTGTAAATGAAGGTGTTTATTAGTAAAGGTGAAAAAAAATCCAAACCATCATGGCTCTGTGTGAAAAAGTGATTGCCCCCCTTGTTAAAACATACTATAACTGTGGTTTTTCACACCTGAGTTCAATTTCCCTAGCCACACCTAGGCCTGATTATTGCCACACCTGTTCCCAATCAAGACATCACTTAAATAGGAGCTGCCTGACACAGTAAGGTCCACCAGAAGATCCTTGAAAGCTACACATCATGCCGAGATCCAAAGAAATTCAGGAGCAATTGAGAAAGAAAGTAATTGAGATCTATCAGTCTGGAAAGGGTTATAAAGCCATTTCCAAAGCTTTGGGAATCCAGCGAACCACAGTGAGAGCCATTATCCACAAATGGCGAAGACATGGAACAGTGGTGAACCTTCCCAGGAGTGGCCGGCTGCCCAAAATTACCCCAAGGGCGCAGCGACAACTCATCCAAGAGGTCACAAAAGACCCCACAACAACGTCCAAAGAACTGCAGGCCTCACTTGTCTCAGTTAAGGTCAGCGTTCATGCCTCCACCATCAGAAAAAGACTGAGCAAAAATGGCCTGCATGGCAGAGTTCCAAGAAGAAAACCACTGCTGAGCAAAAAGAACATTAAAGCTCGTCTCAATTTTTCCAAAACGCATCTTGATGATCCCCAAGACTTTTGGGACAACATTCTGTGGACCGATGAGACAAAAGTGGAACTCTTTGGAAGGTGTGTGTCCCATTACATCTGGCGTAAAAGGAACACTGCATTTCAGAAAAAGAACATTATACCAACAGTAAAATATGGTGGTGGTAGTGTGATGGTCTGGGGCTGTTTTGCTGCGTCAGGACCTGGAAGACTTGCTGTGATAAATGGAACTATGAATTCTGCTGTCTACCAAGAGATCCTGAGGGAGAGTGTCAGACCATCTGTTCATGTTCTCAAGCTTAAACGTACTTGGGTTCTGCAGCAGGACAATGATCCTAAACACACCAGCAAGTCCACCACTGAATGGCTGAAGAAAAACAAAATGAAGACTTTGGAGTGGCCTAGCCAAAGTCCTGACCTGAATCCTATTGAGATGTTGTGGTATGACCTTAAAAAGGCCGTTCATGCTCGAAAACCCTCTAATGTAACTGAATTAGGACAATTCTGCAAAGATGAGTGGGCCAAAATTCCTCCAGAACGCTGTAAAAGCCTCATTACAAGTTATCACAAACGCTTGGTTGCAGTTGTTGCTGCTAAGGGTGGCCCAACCAGTTATTAGGTTTAGGGGGCAATCACTTTTTCACACAGGGCCATGATGGTTTGGATTTGTGTATTTAAGCCCTCAGTTTCCATGTGTTCTTTGTTGCGTCGTTGACGTTGTGTGCCCGTGTGTTCCTGTGCTCCCTGTGTCTGCCCGTCGTCTCCCTTCGTCCCCCTTCCAAGGTTTTTGTATTTGTTTTTCCCTATGTAAATAAATACCCTTTTAAGTGATGTTTACCTCTGGTGACCTGCGCGGTTGCCCTTCCTCGCCTGTTTCCTCCCCGGCCATGACACTTTATGGATCACTATCAGATGAATAGATCGCTAATTATCTTTTAAGAACAATGCTGATAACAGCAATGCCCCTCTTGTAACAGTATTTACATTTAAGTTTTTGTTGAGCTGTATATTTGAACTTGCTCTTTTGCACCGCCTAGTGGTGGACTATAGAAAGTACAATTGTTTGTAGCTTGTGTTTCCACCCGAGCCCACTGTACCGATGCACATGCTATGCGGGCTGCGGCGGCTGGTTAGCTCCACACAGAGAGAAAGAAACGCGGAAAGTTGATAAGTGAAGAAAGAAGGGAGAAAGAAGGTGGAGAAGAAAAAACTAAGATCGTTAAGGATTGTTTAGCCCCTCCTGGATGTCAGTTCACGAGGTTTGTGTACTTATATGTTTTATTATCTGTGATTAATATCTTCGTTGACTGACACAAAGTACAAGAATGAGTTTTGATATGGTATTTTTTTTTTGTTGTTTTCTTCTGTCGTGAGCAGTTCTCACGGGTTGTGAAGACAAGAATAAACCCTGTTTTATGATTCTACGTCGTGCGCTCGTTAATCCGTGAGGGTGCTACAGTGAGAACTCTTCTGCTCCGCGCGGGTAGATGAAAGGACGGTGCCGACAACAAGTAGCAGAGGTGCCACGGTCAGTCACGGCTATGCACAACAAGGACACAGCCATTGCAGGAAGGTTCAGGTGCCCCCAAAATAAATGTCTTGACTTACTTGAGTTACTTACAAAAAATGGACTGTTAAAGGAATTAAAACCAGCTTCTCAGTACTGAGGAGCAAAGCAAAGGACTTGAATATTTTCTCATTGTTACATTTCTACCGCTTGAGTGACTGATATTTATACAGTATTAATTTGATGTTGTGATAAGTAATCTGTGCAATGTGCATTCACTGTGTTTAAGTAAGTGCCAGAAGATACAATATTAATGGCTTGGTAAAGACGTGATTTAAAGAGTTGCAATAATTACTGTGTTTTAAGATCACAACAGTCAGTTCAAATAAGACCAATATTCATTTACTCCTCCTTACCAAATCAAATTCAGGCTGCTGCAGTCAATCCTGCACTTAAGGTTAATTTAAGAGTAAATAATAAAATAAACTCCAACAATGGCAGAGTTCGAGGCTAATCCAGAAGTTAATGAAGATGGTGACGTGGAACAACTTCCTGCAGATGAAGAATTACAAGCAGCAAAAGGCACAGCTGATGATGTCTCTACTACCTCACAAAGGAGCCAAAGAGTCCGTACGCTGACGGAAAAGGGCCAAAAACTGCACGATGAGCACAAAAGGAAGGCTGCATATCGTTTCAGTGTGCGCTATGAGAAGTGGAAAGCTGTTGTTAAGGATGCCAAAGGAGCCATAGATGGTCAATGCTCAAAGGGTCTGCTACAGGAACATGTCTCCAAGGTTTCAAGTGCTTCTAAAGATGTGAATGCTGCATATGTAGAGTTGAGACACATTGAATCTCCAGATAATGATACAAGACGGAGAATGGACGCGTGTGAAGCCATAACAAAGACAATTATCGGAGCACTAGCGAGGTGCCCAAGTAGAGCTGAAGTTCAAGGAGATGAATGCTAGAGGGAGACTGAGTCTATATCTAAGTTAGTAGCCTCAGACAGGATAAGTGTAAGGTCAGACAACACTAAGCTCTCCTCTTGTTCAAGAGTTTCCACTAGACACTCCAGCAGGCTCTCGGATAAAAGACAAGATGCAGCTGCTGAAGTTGCAGCAAATGAACCTGCGCTGCAAGTTCTGCTTGAACAAGAAACTCATATGAAGGAAATTGAAAGACAAGAAACAGAAATAGCACAAAGACAGAGAGCTCTAGAAGCTAAGCGCAGAGAAGTGGAGCGACTTGAGACAGTAAAAAGGCTAAATGCAGCAAGGGCTCGACAACAGGTGTATGAACAAGGTGAATGCTCAGATGAAGAAATATACAGCCTACTTCATCACAGCTCTGACAAGAAACATGAAGTCAAGTCTGGAAACAATGACTCACATTTAAACTGGTGTCCTTCCCCACAAAATGTGACACTCCAACAAGAAGTGAATACAACAGACCTGGTCAAGGCATTTGCAGAGTCTCTCAGTGTAAGTCGTCTTCCAGCACCAGAGCCAACAATATTCAGCGGTGATCCTATTAGATATAATGATTGGAAGATTTCCTTTCAGACTGTAATCGGCAGAAAAAATATACCAGTTGAAGAGAAGACTTATTACCTGAGAAAGTATGTAAGTGGACCTGCAAGGAAGGCAATAGAAGGATACTTTCCGCTTGGCACAGAGTCAGCATATTATGCAGCATGGACAGTTCTCGAAGAGAGGTATGGCAATCCCTTCCTTGTAGCCAAGGCCTATAGAGATAAACTTGATGCATGGCCCAAGATAAGCTCTAAGAGTAGTATGGAACTTCAAGCGTTTGCTGACTTCCTTTGCTGCTGCAAGACTGCCATGTCACAAATGAAGGGCCTTGAAGTGCTCAATGACTGCAATGAAAACCAAAGGATGCTTGCAAAACTCCCAGATTGGCTCATTTCATGGTGGAACAGAAAGGTTATGGAAGTGCAAGAGGAGAGCCACACCTTTCCAACCTTCAGCCAATTTGTGGATTTCATCTCACGAGAAGCCAAAATTGCCTGTAATCCCATAACATCTCTTTTCACTCTGAAATCAAGTGAAATTGAAGGAGCAAAAACACCAAAGAACAGAAGCCATGGAGCGAAGGTACTGGCAACTAACTCAAATAAAAGATCTGTCAGTACTAGTTGTATCTACTGTGAGAAGTCAGGTCACAGCCTGCTTAAGTGTAGGAAGTTCATGAGTGAAAGCATTGATGAGAGGTTAAACTTTGCTCGAGACAAGCAGTTATGTTTTGGCTGCCTGAAGTCTGGTCACCATTCTAAGGATTGTGAGAGCAGAGCAACATGTGATACATGTGATAAAAAACATCCAACATGTCTTCATGACAATCGTACCAGGAAAGAAAGAACAATGAGAAATCAAACCAACAGTGACAGCACAAGACAAAGAAACCCAGATGCTTCACAAGACAACAGTTTCACACCAACAACAAGTGAAGCAACATCTAACAGAGTCGCGCAGAATGTTGATGACACTCACACCTCCTCCATTGTTCCAGTATGGGTGTCAGCTGAAGGTGAGCCAGAGCGCGAAGTTCTTGTGTACGCGCTTCTTGATACGCAGAGCGACACGACCTTTATTCTTGAAGAAACGGCACGAGCTCTGCATATAAAAGGCGAATAAGCTCAGCTAAGGCTTACCACCATGTCTTCAAGAAACACAGTTGTGTCCTGTTTCAAGCTCTCAGGTCTACAAGTAAGAGGGTTTTACTCAAATAAGACAATTTCCCTACCTGTAACGTATGCAAGAGACTTCATACCTGCAAATCAAGATCACATTCCAACCCCTCAAACAGCCAAGGCATGGCCTCATCTTGAATGCATTGCAGATGAGCTTGCTCCAATACAAAGCTGTGATATTGGCCTGCTGATTGGCTACAACTGCCCCCAAGCACTTGTTCCTCGTGAAGTTGTGTCAGGAAATGAAACCCAGCCATTCGCACAAAGGACTGATCTGGGGTGGAGTATTGTGGGTTATGGCAATCCATGTCTCGATTATGGAGATGGCTTTGGAGTGAGTCATCAAGTCGTTGTGAAGCAAGTGGTGCCTGATGTTCAACCCTATTCAAACATCACCAACAAGGTCCACTATGTTTACAGAACTCAGATAAGGGAAACGGTCTCTTCTACAGAGGTCCTAAAAATGTTGGAATCTGACTTTGTTGAGAAGGCTTCAGAAAATGTAAAGGTCTCTCAAGAAGATCTCAGATTTCTAACAAAGATAAAGAAGGGCATTAGGCACAAGGAGGATGGTCATTTTGAGATGCCACTCCCATTCAAGAGCGAAAGGCCTAACCTGCCAGATAACAAGGCATGTGCTTTTCATCGTCTCAAATGTTTAGAAAGGAGGCTGAAGAGGAACAAGCAGTACTACATGGATTACAAGAATTTCATGGATGAGATAATAGCCCATGGGGATGCTGAAAAGGTTCCAGACCAAGACACTGACAAAAGACCAGTTTGGTACATCCCACACCATGGGGTGTATCATCCACAAAAACCTGGAAGGATTCGCGTCGTCTTTGATGCCTCTGCTAAGTTCCAAGGCACTTCACTAAATGACCATCTTCTGACTGGTCCAGAACTAACAAACACCCTGCTCGGAGTCTTGTGTCGCTTCCGTAAAGGCCCAGTGGCCTTCATGTGTGATATTGAACGCATGTTCCACCAGTTTCACGTGCGTGCTTGCGACCAAGATTACCTACGGTTCTTGTGGTGGGAGAACGGCGACCTTGAAACTCCATTCACAGTCTACCGAATGAAGGTACACCTATTCGGTGCAGCATCGTCTCCAGGTTGCGCCAACTATGGTCTCAAGCACCTTGCAGCTGAAGGAGAAGGAAGTTTTATTGAAGAAACCATCTAGTTCATCAAAACCAACTTCTATGTTGATGATGGACTAGCAAGTGTCGACACTGAAGATCAAGCAATACAGCTTGTCAATGAAGCACGCAAATTGTGCAGCACGGGCAACCTTCAACTGCACAAGTTTGTCTCAAACAGCACCCGAGTTTTAGCTTCGCTTCCAAAGGAAGAATGTGCTGCGGTTGCCAAGGACCTTGATATAGCATTTGAGGCAGTGCATATGGAAAGAGCACTTGGCGTACAATGGTGCGTGGAATCAGATCAATTCCAGTTCCGAGTGGTTGTCAAGGAAAATCCACTCACCCGAAGAGGAGTATTATCTACAGTTGCCTCTGTGTTCGATCCATTTGGGTTCGTGTCACCTTTCATTTTGCTAGGAAAACAAATCTTGCAACAAATGTGCCGAGACAAGCTCAGTTGGGATGAAGCCTTACCTGATAGCCTTCGTCCCCAGTGAGAGTCCTGGCTGCGTGACCTGGGAAACCTTGCAGAGGTAAGGATTCGCAGATGCTACATCCCTCCGAACTTCAAGCCACAACACTATGAGCTTCATCATTTTTCTGATGCGAGTGCATCTGGATATGGCATGTGCACTTACCTGAGGGCAGTAAGCCCATCTGGCGAAGTTCACTGCTCCTTGGTGATGGGAAGATCGAGAGTTCCACCATCCAAAGTCACAACTATTCCACGGCTTGAGTTGTCGGCTGCCGTTGTTGCTGTTCGCATCAGTGACATGCTGAAAAGGGAATTGGAAGTGGAAATCTCAGAAGAAAGGTACTGGACTGACTCCAAGGTGGTACTCGGATACATCAGTAATGAAGCCAGAAGGTTTCATGTATTTGTTGCAAACCGTGTGGAACGCATCAAACAAAGTACAGAGTCAACACAATGGTGGTATGTAACCTCCGAAGATAATCCAGCAGATCACGCCTCAACAGGCCTTACAGCAAAACAACTTGTAGCCTCAAACTGGTTCAAAGGTCCAGATCTTCTCTGGCAGAAGGTCATAACCAGTGGTGAAATCAAGGTGGGAGAGTTATCGAACAGTGACCCAGAGGTCAAGAAGGTTCAAGTCCACAAGATACAAGCAGAAGAACAAAGATCACTGTTGGATCGGCTACACAAGTTTTCAGACTGGTTGAGAATGATTAAGGCTGTTGCCAGACTCAAGCGCTATGTCAAGGAAATGAAGGATCACAAGAGGTCATGTGACATTGTCACCCTGCAAGAGAGAAAGGAAGCAGAGGTAACAATAATAAGGATGGTTCAAGAAGCGGCGTTCGCTCAGGAAATAAAAACCTTACAACATCATGAAGTGATGCAGACCAATGACAGGGTCAACAAGCTACACAAGTTATGTCCATTTCTTGACGACCATGGCATTCTTCGGGTTGGTGGACGCTTGATGCATGCTGCCTTGCATCCTGATGTCAAGCATCCTGTGATCCTGCCAAGAAACAGTCACGTGACTGCGTTACTCGTCAAACATTATCACGTGAAGACTTACCATCAAGGACGAGGAATCACTATGAATGAGCTCCGAGCTAACGGATTTTGGATACTTGGATGCAGTAAGATTGTTTCATCCTGTATCTATAAATGTGTAAAATGCAGGAGGTTCAGAAGACCCACAGAGCAGCAGAAGATGGCAGACCTCCCGGAGGACCGGATGGAAACTGCACCACCATTCACCTACTGTGGGATGGACTGCTTCGGTCCCTTTTGTCAAAGAAGGCCGCAAGGAGTTAAAGCGTTACGGATTGCTAATCACCTGCATGTGCTCCAGAGCAGTACATCTCGAGATGCTTGATGATCTGTCTACAGATTCCCTCATCAACTCTTTACATGCATTCATCGCCATCAGAGGTACAGTTCGACAAATAAGGTGTGATCAAGGCACGAACTTTGTAGGCACCACAAATGAGTTTGTTGAAGCATTTAAAGAAATGGATCAAGCAAAACTGGGAAAACTGGACTGCGAGTTTCTCATGAACATCCCAGCGTCAAGCCGGGAGAACATCCCAGCGTCAAGCTGGGAGAGACAAATCCGCACCATAAGAAGTGTACTCACATCAATCCTGGAACAATCAGGCAAACAACTCGACAGCTCCTCTCTAAGGACGTTCCTGTATGAAGTCATGGCAGTTATCAATAGCAGACCATTGACTACTGACCAACTGTGTGATCCATCAAACCTAGAACCTTTAACACCAAACCACATACTAACCATGAAGTCCACGATCATCTCCCCACCTCCAGGAAGGTTCGTGAAGGAAGATCTTTATCTCCGTAAGAGGTGGCGTCGTGTTCAACTCCTCACCAACACTTTCTGGACAAGGTGGAAAAGAGAGTATTTGTTGAATCTCCAGAGTAGACAGAAGTGGACCAAAGAGCGTAGAAATGCTAAGGTCGATGATGTTGTCCTCCTGAAGGATGAGATAACTCCACGCAACCAGTGGAAGTTGGCAAGGATCATTGAAGTTTACCCTGGTAAGGACGGAAGAGTGAGGAAGGTGAAATTGTTGATAAGTGATCCAACTCTGGACAAAGAAGGAAAGCGTACCTCCAAACCTGTTCATCTGGAGAGACCAATTCAGAAGATAGTCATTCTGATAAAAGCAGAAGAAGATTCTCAGCCTCACTCTGCCTAAAATATAGTTCATACTTCTTAATTCATAAGCAATTCATTATTTCATTGTTAATAGTTTGTTCCTTTAAAATCACAAGTGATTGGTGGGAGTGTAACAGTATTTACATTTAAGTTTTCGTTGGGCTGTATATTTGAACTTGCTCTTTTGCACCGCCTAGTGGTGGACTATAGAAAGTACAATTGTTTGTAGCTTGTGTTTCCACCCGAGCCCACTGTACCGATGCACATGCTATGCGGGCTGCGGCGGCTGGTTAGCTCCACACAGAGAGAAAGAAACGCGGAAAGTTGATAATTGAAGAAAGAAGGGAGAAAGAAGGTGGAGAAGAAAAAACTAAGATCGTTAAGGATTGTTTAGCCCCTCCTGGATGTCAGTTCACGAGGTTTGTGTTTCATTTGTGTTGTGGGTTCTTCAATAAACACACAGGTACTTGAAGAGAACGGGCTTTATCTTTTAAGCTATTTGCACACTCATCTAACAGGCGTACACACTGAACTGCGCTCACAACAACGACGACAACTTCTTCTACCTGTATCGGTTAACACTGAGTTTCTATAACGCACATGCGCCATCTACTGGGCTTATAGAGAATTACCTCATTTAGGATGACCAATCAATTGTTCATATTGTTAGTTTGTGTACTTATATGTTTTATTATCTGTGATTAATATCTTCGTTGACTGACACAAAGTACAAGAATGAGTTTTGATATGGTATTTTTTTTTGTTGTTTTCTTCTGTCGTGAGCAGTTCTCACGGGTTGTGAAGACAAGAATAAACCCTGTTTTATGATTCTACGTCGTGCGCTCGTTAATCCGTGAGGGTGCTACACCTCTGTACCACGTGCCAGAAACACAAAAGAAATTTATATATAAATACATCATGTTTTGATCTTTGTGGAGTGAATCATAACTAAATGAACCATTGAATGTCTGATTATTACTTTGACACACGGTAGTCTCCGATATTATTCCCAGTTTGGGGAATAAACTGAAGCTGTCTCGCTACTACTGCATTACAGCTTTTAATTTAAAAACATTTTGTTGCAGACTTTGAGCAACAACAAACAGGGTTATGCTACTATGTAAAATACTTAAGACCACGATAGTGAACTCAAACTAGATGTGTTTTAGCCTGATTAAATATAGACAACCTGCACGTGTGTGGGTGAAAAAGTGTTGTTGTAGCATGCAACACACTTTCTGTGTGCTGTTTTGTAAACAAAGGTTAATGAGACAGATACACTAACACGATAGGAACATGTCTTATATTGTTTGGTAACAACAAATCTGTGTATTGAGAACAACCTTTTTTGACGAAGCAGGGAAATAGATGTAACATTGTGCTTTATGACACACAGCTGTTAGTCAAGAACATCGCTCATGAATGCATTATGTCTTTTGTTGTGGCATCCACATGTCTTAACACAAGGTGTTTTATGACACACATGAGTGTTAGCTAAGCTCATCCCTGTTGAATGGGCTACAGTGGAGATAATGCGTCTTTGTTGTAACACAACATGTTTTATGGCATACACATTGTGAGTGTATTACTGTGAACTTTTATAAATAAAAATACACACATGATGTACTTTAACCAAATTTGATAGGCTACATAACACCACTAGCTATATGTAATGTTTTCAAACAAACAAACATGATCACTGGGATATGACATTATAACTGTGCGATGGGAGTTGCGTGAGTATTAGACTGATCTTCTCTTTAAAATGAGTGCAGACTCAAACACTCAGGCTGATGTTTCAAAGATAAAATCTGTAAACAGTTTGTCATTTTGCATTGACAAAGATATTCTTCGTCTATTTGGGCCAATAAAGTAATAAGGACAGCTCAGTTTCTGCAGCCCCTCACCCTGTTCTTTTCAGCTCTTTAAATGACTCACGCACTGAGAATAGGGATAGGATTTTAAGTGGACACAAAGTACAAGAATGAGTTTTGATATGGTATTTTTTTTTGTTGTTTTCTTCTGTCGTGAGCAGTTCTCACGGGTTGTGAAGACAAGAATAAACCCTGTTTTATGATTCTACGTCGTGCGCTCGTTAATCCGTGAGGGTGCTACACCTCTGTACCACGTGCCAGAAACACAAAAGAAATTTATATATAAATACATCATGTTTTGATCTTTGTGGAGTGAATCATAACTAAATGAACCATTGAATGTCTGATTATTACTTTGACACACGGTAGTCTCCGATATTATTCCCAGTTTGGGGAATAAACTGAAGCTGTCTCGCTACTACTGCATTACAGCTTTTAATTTAAAAACATTTTGTTGCAGACTTTGAGCAACAACAAACAGGGTTATGCTACTATGTAAAATACTTAAGACCACGATAGTGAACTCAAACTAGATGTGTTTTAGCCTGATTAAATATAGACAACCTGCACGTGTGTGGGTGAAAAAGTGTTGTTGTAGCATGCAACACACTTTCTGTGTGCTGTTTTGTAAACAAAGGTTAATGAGACAGATACACTAACACGATAGGAACATGTCTTATATTGTTTGGTAACAACAAATCTGTGTATTGAGAACAACCTTTTTTGACGAAGCAGGGAAATAGATGTAACATTGTGCTTTATGACACACAGCTGTTAGTCAAGAACATCGCTCATGAATGCATTATGTCTTTTGTTGTGGCATCCACATGTCTTAACACAAGGTGTTTTATGACACACATGAGTGTTAGCTAAGCTCATCCCTGTTGAATGGGCTACAGTGGAGATAATGCGTCTTTGTTGTAACACAACATGTTTTATGGCATACACATTGTGAGTGTATTACTGTGAACTTTTATAAATAAAAATACACACATGATGTACTTTAACCAAATTTGATAGGCTACATAACACCACTAGCTATATGTAATGTTTTCAAACAAACAAACATGATCACTGGGATATGACATTATAACTGTGCGATGGGAGTTGCGTGAGTATTAGACTGATCTTCTCTTTAAAATGAGTGCAGACTCAAACACTCAGGCTGATGTTTCAAAGATAAAATCTGTAAACAGTTTGTCATTTTGCATTGACAAAGATATTCTTCGTCTATTTGGGCCAATAAAGTAATAAGGACAGCTCAGTTTCTGCAGCCCCTCACCCTGTTCTTTTCAGCTCTTTAAATGACTCACGCACTGAGAATAGGGATAGGATTTTAAGTGGACACAAAGTACAAGAATGAGTTTTGATATGGTATTTTTTTTTGTTGTTTTCTTCTGTCGTGAGCAGTTCTCACGGGTTGTGAAGACAAGAATAAACCCTGTTTTATGATTCTACGTCGTGCGCTCGTTAATCCGTGAGGGTGCTACACCTCTGTACCACGTGCCAGAAACACAAAAGAAATTTATATATAAATACATCATGTTTTGATCTTTGTGGAGTGAATCATAACTAAATGAACCATTGAATGTCTGATTATTACTTTGACACACGGTAGTCTCCGATATTATTCCCAGTTTGGGGAATAAACTGAAGCTGTCTCGCTACTACTGCATTACAGCTTTTAATTTAAAAACATTTTGTTGCAGACTTTGAGCAACAACAAACAGGGTTATGCTACTATGTAAAATACTTAAGACCACGATAGTGAACTCAAACTAGATGTGTTTTAGCCTGATTAAATATAGACAACCTGCACGTGTGTGGGTGAAAAAGTGTTGTTGTAGCATGCAACACACTTTCTGTGTGCTGTTTTGTAAACAAAGGTTAATGAGACAGATACACTAACACGATAGGAACATGTCTTATATTGTTTGGTAACAACAAATCTGTGTATTGAGAACAACCTTTTTGACGAAGCAGGGAAATAGATGTAACATTGTGCTTTATGACACACAGCTGTTAGTCAAGAACATCGCTCATGAATGCATTATGTCTTTTGTTGTGGCATCCACATGTCTTAACACAAGGTGTTTTATGACACACATGAGTGTTAGCTAAGCTCATCCCTGTTGAATGGGCTACAGTGGAGATAATGCGTCTTTGTTGTAACACAACATGTTTTATGGCATACACATTGTGAGTGTATTACTGTGAACTTTTATAAATAAAAATACACACATGATGTACTTTAACCAAATTTGATAGGCTACATAACACCACTAGCTATATGTAATGTTTTCAAACAAACAAACATGATCACTGGGATATGACATTATAACTGTGCGATGGGAGTTGCGTGAGTATTAGACTGATCTTCTCTTTAAAATGAGTGCAGACTCAAACACTCAGGCTGATGTTTCAAAGATAAAATCTGTAAACAGTTTGTCATTTTGCATTGACAAAGATATTCTTCGTCTATTTGGGCCAATAAAGTAATAAGGACAGCTCAGTTTCTGCAGCCCCTCACCCTGTTCTTTTCAGCTCTTTAAATGACTCACGCACTGAGAATAGGGATAGGATTTTAAGTGGATCCATTCTACATATCAATCCACAAGGCTTTTAAATAAAATGACAAACACAAAAACAAAGGTCAATTTATCTATAATTACATACAATTATATTAATTTTAGTTAGTTTTGTAAACTCACCATACAGTTTTAGTGTGTTATCACTTTTTTTCCTTTTAATTATCATTATCATTTAGCAGCACAGTGGTGCGGTGGTTAGCACTGCTGCCTCACAGTTAGAGTACCTTCTGGAAGGCCTGGGTTTGATTCCACCTTGGCACGGGCCTCTCTGTGGAGTTTGCATGTTCTCCCTGTGTCTGCGTGGGTTTTCTCCGGGTACTCCGGTTTCCTCCCACAGTCCAAAGACATGCAGTTACTGGAGTTAAGTTAATTGGCCACTCTAAATTGCCCATAGGTGTGAATGTGAGTGTTGGATGGTTGTCTGTCTCTCTGTGTTGGCCCTGCGACTGGCTGGCTACCTGTAGAGGGTGTACCGTGCCTCTTGCCCTATGTCAGCTGGGACAGGCTCCAGCCCCCCCCGTTGATCACCACCAACAGAAGTCGGCTCCTCAGTGCAGTGCTGAAAATACTTCTCACATGTCTGATCTTGTCGAACCTTGGATCCAGGAGGAACAATGCGGTTTTCGTCCTGGTCGTGGAACGCTGGACCAGCTCTTTATCCTCTCAAGGATATTCGATTGTGCGTGGGAGTTTGCCCAACCAGTCTACATGTCCTTTGTGGACTTGGAGAAGGCATTCGACCGTGTCCTTTGGGAGGTCCTGCGGGAGTATGGGGTGTCTGGCCCGTTGTTGTGGGCCATTCAGTCTTTGTACAACCGCAGTGAGAGCTTGGTCCGTATAGCCGGTAATAAGTCGGATTCGTTTCCTGTGGGTGTTGGACTCCGTCAGGGCTGCCCTTTGTCACCGATTCTGTTCATAATTTTTATGGACAGAATTTCTAGGCGTAGCCAGGTGGCGGAAGGCTTCTTCCTTGGTGGCCTCAGAGTCTCATCTCTGCTTTTTGCGGATGATGCGGTTCTGTTGGCTTCATCAGGGGGTGGCCTCCAGCTCGCAGTGGAACGGTTCGCAGCCGAGTGTGAAGCGGCCGGCATGAGAATCAGCACCTCTAAGTCTGAGGCCATGGTCCTCAGCCGGAAAAAGATGGAGTGCCATCTCCGGCTCAGGAACGAGTTCTTGCCCCAAGTGGAGGAGTTCAAGTATCTCGGGGTCTTGTTCCCAAGTGATGGGAGAAGGGAGCGGGAGATCGACAGAAGGATCGGGGCTGCTTCTGCAGTGATGCGGATGCTGCACCGGTCTGTCGTGGTGAAGAGAGAGCTTAGTGTAAAAGTGAAGCTCTCGATTTACCGGTCGATCTACGTTCCTACCCTCACCTATGGTCACGAGCTTTGGGTAGTGACCGAAAGAATAAAATCGCGAATACAAGTGGCAGAAATGAGTTTCCTTCGAAGGGTGGCTGGCCTCTCCCTTAGAGATAAGGTGAGGAGTGCGACCATCCGGGAGGGGCTCAGAGTAAAGCCGCTGCTCCTCCACATCGAAAGGAGCCAGTTGAGGTGGCTCAGGCATCTGATTAGGATGCCTCCTGGTCGCCTCTTGGGTGAGGTGCTCCAGGCATGTCCCACCGGGAGGAGGCCCTGTGGTAGACCCAGGACACGCTGGAGGGATTATATCTCTCGGCTGGCCTGGGAACGCCTTGGGGTCCCTCCAGATGAGCTGGAGGAGGTGGCTGGGGAGAGGGAAGCCTGGGCTTCTTTGCTTAGGCTCCTGCCCCCACGACCCGGCTCCGGATAAGCGGGAGAGAATGGATAGATGGATGGATGTCTGATCTTGCATTCTGATTGGTTATAGGGACATGCAGGCTTTTATGGGTAATAGGAAGAGTCTTTTGGAGGCATTTGATAATTTACACTAGTCAGAGACGGTATTTAATGGTTTATGATGCGACATGATTGATTGGTGTATAGTACCTGTGGCAGTACTATTCAGGGGACCGGATGAAAAGCTCTGGCGGACCGGATGTGGCCCATGGGCCGCCAGCTGATGTTCCCTGCTTTATGACCTATAATAGCACAAGTCAGCCAGATCATATCTTTACATTTATACATGCTGTAGTACCATCTTGTGGAATATTTCAACTTACTATATATCAATAGAATCTTCATAACCCTAATTTTATAATATGTATGAAAGAAATCCATAGTAACTACAGGAAGCAGCTAAAAAGTGCATCGACCCACAAAAAAAGTGAAAATAGTTTTTCTTATGTACATATTTTACTAGATACAGAAATGCAAAATCTGTACTTCCTAATGAAAACAATAAAGTGCATAGATTGTGTTGTGTTTGTGCTTCTTACACAATTTCTGAGAACCTGTTAGTGGAAGGATAGAGCGCTCTGGGACACACTGAATGCATGATATGTAAGTGTAGATCCTCCGGTTTTATATGCAAAAAGAATTATTGCGCTATTGTATGTGGTTGTAATTCAACCAGTATTTAAAAATAGTTACGCATTTGCTGGTCACAAAAGGATAAATGCACTGACTAGGGTTTAATATTTTTCCCGAAAATGACATGAATCAAATCCCGGGAAATGACAAGCCATTTCCCGGGAATCCCGGGAAAAAGTTTATTTATTTTTTTATTTTAATTAGGCCTTCTGTAGCCTGTGTCGGCCTTAACCTATTGTGATATTGTAGAGGTAGCTTTCCAGCTATGTCCTGTTATGCCCAGTAGGGGGTAACGTCGGCTTGATTAATGCAATAAAACCTACATCTCGACATTCGAGTGCTCGAGCTATGCGGTGTTGTATCGTTCCTCAACACTCCCTTAACAAATATAATTCGAATATTCCTGCATTGTACATGGAATTATACCAAGCTATTTTACAACTGCTGGTACAAAACAATACGGTTCATCTCCACAGCATTGATAAAGGCTCAGCCACGCTGTCGTGGCGACATCTGTTGCGCTATATCTCCACCAGTGGAACGCTGTAATAGTCATTGAAAAGTTAACTACCGTACTACACTATAATATGACATAACACAGGGCCTTGAGTAATGCACTACGACTTGGTCATTGCCATTCTGGCAACAACAAATTTATAACACCGTGTCTGAGGGTTAAAGTAGGTTCGCTGTGAATCGTCTTTTGAAAAACTGGCCGATCCTTATAGCCTAAAAAATATACATTTTACTCAACTCCATTTTAAAAGCGAAATATGTTAAAGCAATCTATTTCATGATAATTTCTTCACACATTAGACCCGTATCCTAATTCATGATTGTTAGTAAGCGGCTGCAAACGAGGAAAAGAAACACTCGAAGTTAAACAGATATTTCTTTATTGTTCAGGGCAGGCATATTTTATAGGCTATATAATGCAATATAACAATATATAATAATATAAAATTATATAATACAAAATACCTTAGGGTAAACACATTGCCTACGATTTCAACAAATTAAAGAGGAAAAAAGTACAACTGTGTAATACCTCTATTAAAACGCTTGAGATGAAGGCTGAAGCCTTAAACGGAGGCTGAATGTGCCTGAAATGAAGAGTAATGCTTTTCGCATTAAACGAACCCTTCTCTCAATATTTCCTTAAATTTAACATTCTGAAGCTTTCTTTTCTTTCTGAAAGTCAAATCGACGCGCGCGACTTTTTTCCCGGTTTCCCGTCTAACGTTTCCCGGGAAACGGGAAATGGTTCTGATCGCATTTCCCGGGAATCCCGGATCCCGGGATTAAACCCTAGCACTGACATATTAATTGACATGTAAATGTATCCTTTTTTAAAAATGTCTTTTCTTTTCTTTTTTTTTAATTTATAGCATCTTAGTCTACTCAGTAATTCCAGTTGAAGCCCAACACTGATCATCTATTTGCTTGATGCATCCTCCAAATAAAGATTTAGACATTATACAAGAGAGCAAAGTTAGTGAGAGAAAGACATTTGTTTATCAAATACACTGTTTTGGTTGCCTGTTGGGGTATTTGAATGTATGGGTATGAGGAAATTTAACATTTAAATCTTGAGAACATCCAAGATCATCTTTGTTTCTGCATACAATCAGATTCCACACAGTCAAGAAAACAATATGAAGTCAATTTGTGCCAAACACATTATAAAAATAATGTCAGTGAGCAACCTAATTCCATACACCTGTGACACGGTGAACCCAATCCAGGGGGGGTACGTGTGTATTGGGGTTCTGTGCAGTATCACAGACCTCTGTATGTGTCGGTCAACTTCGGCTTGTTCAAAATGGAGCAGCCAGTCCTTACAAGTATGCAGAAATTTGAATGTATTACCACAGTTTTGAAGTTCATTGGCTCCCAGTTCAATACTGGATTACCTTTCGTTACCAACAAAAAAATACTACGTGTATCTGTAAAGAAATGTGCAATATAAAATAAGAATGTATTGACACCAACACTGATATAGATTCTTACCAAATACAGTGTTTGTGTTTTGGCTTGGACGCATTTGCATTCTATTGAAAACTGCATTCAGGTTTTTACTTAACAAATTCCCAAAGCTCACAGAATGGCCATTTGTATGCCTTGTTGTGATGTTTGGAAAGGAAATGTTAAAGTGACTGATGGCATAGATATGGCAGTTAATGGTCAAAGGTGTTAACTGAGAAAAGATTGCAGGTGGTGGTCCTAGTAGTTGTGGCTTGCTAACCTTAGCTGGTGGTAGGACTTTCTTCAAAGCATCTCTAACCATCAGCAGTGTTTTCATTCCCTAAATAAAAACAACAGCTTTTGAATCCTGCTGCCTTGCATCCTGCTGATTTCCTGCTTCTCTTTGGAAAAAATTTGAATAAGCTTGGAGTTGGTGTGGGAGTGGGGGTGGAGCAGACCTTTCCATAGAGAGATATAATATCGCTACTTCCAGTCAGTCTTTATAAACTGCAGTTTTTACAGATTCTGTGTTTCACAGAACTGACAGATAAGGATCTTCATCAAACATCATCAAGGTGAGTGCTGCTGTATGAACCCGTCTGGTGGGAAGCATAGCGCAGGCCAGTGCAAGAATGGCATAACAGAATCACTGCTTATTAAGGTTGTATCAAATTGTTGCTGTTTGAAGCGAAGCTGATTTGTAAATTATTCAACCTGCTCAGACCAACAATTTGTTCCACTCGTTCATTGTGAATAAAAACTTTGTCATTAGCTAGTAAATTTTTTAATTATTGACGATATCTAAGGTATACAAAATTATTCTAGGCCAGCATCAAATAACTGCATGAAAGAAATCATTCACTGAATACTTTAATTAAAATATAGAAATATTTTTGCACTTTTTTTCAAAAATTGTCCAAATTTCACGAATTAACATGAGTACAGGATTTCAGTTAACTTCACATAAAAATTATTTTTAGTTAAAATAAGATATACAGGGCCAGTCAAATGTTTGGACACAATGTAACTGGTTCTGCATACCCACATTAAAAGTTACAGATATGTGAGCAATAGAGGACAGAGGTGTTTATTTCAGTACCTCAGTTTGAAGAGGAAGTCTGTGTTTTATGGTGATGAAGCGGTCAATATTGATCTTGTAGAATTATCCAGTGGCCTTTGAGTCCTCTACAACAACAACAGAGTCAGCTGATATTTCTGTGAGATTTATAAATATTTCCTGTCCACAGGTGTGACCAGGATAGCGTTTTATCCTTTTTAGACATGCTGCTTTGCTGGTGGTTGGTCTTGTGAGCACAGGCTGAAGCAGCTTGTGTGCCTTCATCATCTTTTACTGGTTATGAGCAACAGTTCTGATTCCAGTACTTCCAATATGAAACTTACATTTATTAAATACACGTTGAGCATTTGAGAGAAAAAAAAGGGTAGTTATGTTGTCAAATGTGCACATATATGATTATTCTATTACTAAGGGAATATCATCAGTTCATGTAATTCAGTGGTTTTTCTGTTCTTCAGATAACTGGAAACATACAGTAAGAGTTTGACTCTGGTGATTTGTAAACTACAAAGTTACAGCCACACTAACCAGTCGAGGAACCAGCAAACTAGCAGGTTTTGTGTTTTCCTAATTAAAATGATGGTTTTGTCAGTCTCAGAAAGCAGCTTCAGTTCCTCATCAGAATGAACTCTATGACGGCAGCTTGAGAGCTGAAAATGGCTGAAATGGTTATAAATAAATAAATGGTTACAAATAAATAAATGGCTATAAATAAACAAATTCTGCTGTCAGTCCATGTGCGGTGTGTTTAGCACCCATGTTAGCAGTATACTGTGACTCTCCTTTTGGCACTCACCCAGAAGAAGTGAGCAGCATATAGAACCAGTTTCAGGCTTCCTGGAAACCTATTATCTACATAGAAAGAGAAGAAATTTCTAAGTGACTTGTAAAGAGATTATTTTGTAAGAACTCATACTTTACATTATAAAAGCATGTTTTCATGATATGGTGACTTTAAATTATTGTAAGTGTATTTTTATTCATAAAAACATTTATTTATGAATTTATGTATGTTTTTCACTCATGATCAGCCTTGGGTTTCAATCAACTGTTTCCTAACTTCATCTCTTATGAGAGACTGTCAGCTGTTCAGTAACATTTATTTCTATAATCTCATATTCATAAATCACTAGTTTGTACATCACTTACTGCTGAAACAGCACAGCAGACTTCTTCAGTCTCATTCCTGGATTTGTGTGTGTTTCTTCTTGTTCCAGTTTACTTCTGTCTAAAACATCATGAGGAACATGTGCGTTCTCATCCTCCTGCTGCTTTTCCTCACTCCTATGTGTGCACAACTGATGCACTTCACACAGTACCCTTACTCTGATGGGACGACTTGGAAAAATGCACAGGCCTTCTGCAGGAAGAATCACATCGACCTGGTCACAATCCAAGATGATCAAGAGAATACATTTTTCAGTGGATATGGATGGATTGGATTATATCGAGAGAATGCATCAAGTCCATGGAAATGGTCCAGAGGAGACAAAATGACTAACTTCACCAATTGGGACACTGATGGTAAGTTGAATGTGACTTAGTTAAGTTTTCAAGCATTAATGCCTTCAGTTGCAGGTCAGTGGAACACAATTTCAGTCCTTATTTGAAATCCATCCAAGTGTTTTTATCTGTGCTCTGCATCTCTCACTTCTTGCAGAGCCAAACCCACTGGGGGACTGTGTATACAAGGACAAAGGCAAATGGAAGACTGACAACTGTGCTGCCAAACATTCTTTCATCTGCTATGATGGGCTGGTTCTGGTGAAGGAGAATAAAACATGGGAGGAGGCCTTAGACCACTGCAGGTCTCTGGGTGGAGTGGACACAGCCTCGTTATACTGGAATCACAGATATGACTTGGCCACCCTGATCACTCCAGAAGACCTCAACACTGCTCGCAAGAGCGCACAAGCAGCTACCACTGATGAGGTTGGCTACTTTTCTCCACTGTATTTGTGTTGGTGAGAAACTCACACTTTTGTTTATATATATTTCTCTACTCGATGTTGGCAGGTGTGGACAGGCATGCGTTTCCTGGCTGGTGAGTGGCTGTGGGTGGGTGGAGAACAGATGCAATATGAAAATATTCCAAGCTGTCCGACTGACAGCTCCTGTGGCGTCCTTGAGAAGAGCGGCACTGCACCCTTCAGCACAAGAGACTGCCAGCTGAGGAGGAACTTCTTCTGTTACAAAAGACCTTAAACTCACTGACTTCATTTTTATGTTGAGCATAAATTTGAGGAATTTGTACTTGAATTTCCATTTCCTGACACATACATGTGCATACACTATGACTCATAAGCTTGTCACCCCCCCAAAATTCACAAGTTTATGAAAATCCATTGTTTTATTTATCATATGTGTTACAAGGCAAATAGGAAACATATTCAAGTCACTGACAAGGTTAAAAAATAGTATTTTTACTTGAAATAACAATTTTGTCAGGCTTCTCCTGACGTACAATAATTTTCTTTCTTTTTTTTATTGAAATAGTTTCTAGTACCCCAGCTCTTATCACAGCCCCTGATTCTGACCCCTCTGTTTCAGTCCCTAGCTCTGCTGTTTTTACTCAGTTTATCTCTGAGACTTGAGTCTGAGAGGATGCAGTTGGCCATATTAAGCCATCAGGTTCCCTCTGTGATCTTATCCCTCCATGATTTTTTAAAGAAATTTTATCCAGCACAGGGCAGCCTGTTCTTGCCATTATAACCAGCAGTCTGTCCTCAGGTGTGGTACCTGCTAATTCAGTCACTGCTTAAGAAACCTGGCCTTGAACACACTGTGCTGGCTAATTCTCGGCCTATTTCCAAGCTGCCTTTTCTTTCTAAGGTTTTAGAAAAAACTGTATATTGTCATTAGATGAGAATAGCATCCTGGAGGTTTTTCAGTCAGGTTTTAAAACCCTTCATAGCACAAAATCCGCTTTAATAAAGGTTTTTAATGACATCTTTCATGCATCTGGTAACCACATTGTGCTTGTTTTGCTTGACTTAACTGCTGCTTTTGATACAGTAGACCACAACATTTTAATATCTCGATTACATCACTTCTAGAGTTCAATCCTTAACTGGGTCCCAATGATAGAATGACAACACACACAAATTTTAACAAAACAATGTGATAAATGTAATTGTTGGCTTAAAAATCTTTGACTTAATTCATCTGAAGAATCCAGATCCTGTTGTTCTGAAATGTACCATCAGTGCACTGAACATACAAGCCCGCACATATAAAAATAATAGTTTGTTTCTATATGAACACTGAAGGTAGTATCACTTGATCACTTGACAGTTCTATTCCACACAGAACTCCAAAAGTAAATAACACCTGTTAGGGATTATTTTTTACTCAATGAATAAAAGACAAATGTTTAAAGGTAAACTCCAACAAATTAATTAATAAACAGTGGATCAACCAAATAATAAACAATTAAATAATACATTAGACAGAGAGCAACAGGAAGTGCCAGACTAAATTCTCTGTCTGAAATCTGGGTCATGAAAAACCAGCTAGAACAAGGTTGAATGACGAAGGTCAACTCGTAGTGCCCAGAGATTGTTTATGTTTAGATAAGAGGCAGTATGAAGATGTTATGGTTAGACAGGAACACGAGCTCAGAGAGAGAGAGAGAGAGAGAGAGAGCACACGTAGGCCGGCTGCATATGCATGTGTGATTTCTTTCTGATTCTTTAACTTTTCTCCACTAATTGTCTCTAATATGATAGAGCCAGGGACCCACAAGTGTGCTCCCCTTTAAAAGAAAAGAAATAAAAGTAATTAATTAATTAAATGAATTAAATAAATGAAACAAAACAATATTTGCTTCTCAGTATTTATAAGGGGTTTACGTCAATTCTTCCAATCACTGAGATCATTGTTCTATATATTTATGTAAATATGCATGTTGTCATACATATGTTCATACACACACACACACACACACACACACACACACGCACAGAGGCCTCCTCATTCACACTTTTAGTTGCAACTTTTACTAACAATTTCTTGCCAATTTATTAGTCTCTATTTATTCACACAACACTTGTTGTTACAATTTGTATTTTCTGCCAACATATACCATGAAAAGATCACCTGAAATATTGGTTATGTCCAATTCCTATTTCGTCTGAGAGAGAGAGCTTACAGTAGATCTCTTCACCAAGCAGTGGCGGTTTCTGATATGGGCGACATGGGCAGCCGCCCAGGGCGGCATTTCATCTAGGGCGGCATGACCGCCCCCCTTCCCCCAATGCATTGCGATCACCGCAGCAGCGCCTACCGCACTACTCCACTTGTGGGGTAATGGGCGCCCTCTGCCTGCTGTGTATTGCATGTAGCTTTCTGCAATGGTCAGACAGGTTGTAACAGAAGGAAAGAGGCAGGCGGGGGATTCTCTGTCTCGCTGTCACTGCTTCACTAGATCGTCACACACACACACAGCGCTGCCCCGCCCCCTTCTCCTGCGAGTCAAGTGAAGCAGTGATGGCGTGAGAGTGAGACAGTCAGCCGGGTTCATTCATTCATGCCTGTACAGTTTTGGCCTGGTTACAGCCAACAGTAACTGCTGAATTATAAATAAAGGCAACTCACCCAAAGCTCTGTATATTTACCTCCGCCAAGGAGGTTATGTTTTCGGTTGCGTTGTTTGTTTGTCTGTCTGTCTGTTTGTCAGCAGAATTACTCCAAAAGTTATGAACGGATGTCACTGAAATTTTGTGGAGCGGTTGGAAATGACAAGAGGAAGCAGTGATTAAATTTTGGCGGCGATTCAAATCACGATCTGGATCCAGGAATTTTTTTAAGGATTCTTCAGTATTGCGGGATACAGGCAGAGCCTTCCCCTTTAAGAGACACCACCCACTTTTCTCTGCCCCGTGTGTGTGTATGCGGGCTAGCGTGGGAGATGAGCGCGAGGGAAAAAGTGTGTTCGGTGGCGGTGGAAAAAGGAATAAATGTTCTGTTGCTAAAATCCTTCGACTTGCTGCATTTCTCCGCCTTGCTAAAGGTGACCCACATGGATGAGCAAGTTAGTTACCAGCCACGAGCCAAGCGAAGTAGAGACCAGAGGTCTCCCTACTACGGTTAGGAGCCGCGATCTGGTCGAGGTAACACACTATTGCGGGATAGGGGGTTATTGTTGTCTGGGAAAGATGAAAGATTATTTCAAAGTATTTAGATACACGTATTACAGCGTCAGTGACCCTATGGCCTTGGCGGAGGTTTGCGCTCTCTGAGTGCTTCTAGTTAAATATATATCACACCTGGTGCTATTAACATGAGTTTCAATGGAGGTTTTGTTGTGTTGGGCTGGCAACTGTCAGTCAGATCTGACAACCCTGTGGATGGGCGGTGGTTATAACCTATTCAGCTTCAGTGCAAATTACGGCAGATGGAAAGGAAAAGGTCAAAGCCATCAGGTGTGCAGTTTAGGAAAAAGAGAAAAGAACAACAGGAGAAATAAGCAAAGATGAAGGTAAGCAGAAGCTGTGTAATATTTCAGTTTCTTCCATGTTTTTTCAAATAAAATTTAAAAGAAATTCTGAGTGTGCCTCTGATGGTGGGGAGACCTTCAGTTAAAAGCTGTCTGTCAGACCATGGCAGAAAGCTACATGCACCACACAGCAGGTGCTCATTACCCCCCAAGTGGAGTAGTGCGGTAGGCGCTGCTGCGCGATTGCTATGGGGGGTTGGGGTAGGGGTGGGAGGGCGCCGGCAGGGATGCTCGCCCAGGGCGCCAAACAGGCTAGGACCGCCACTGTCACCAAGTATGTCATTATTCTTAAAGTCTAGGCCACTGGCCACTGACCACAGGTGTGACATGTAAATTAGCTCTATTTAATGTCTTTATGTGATTTTCAAAACGCCACCACCATGGCACGACTTTAAGATTGAACAGTACATTTTGGACTCTACTGCTCAAATGTCACTACTCGTCATCTTTCATGGTATAAAAGCCAATTCTCAAACACCATGCTTCATGCTGTGGGTATTAGGAGTTATCTCCATTCAATAGAAAATTTTCCAGCCACACACACTTCTAAGTTTTAACAAATAAATAAATTTGATCAATAGTCTAATGCTATAGGGCAGTTTTACGTTTCCTTCATCTCTCACAATCCTTTTTCACTCATTTCAACTCTTATCACTTCACTTATTTTGTTTCTTTTACCCATTTTTTAAATTTATTTAATGTCAACCCCTTTTTGTTTTTCTGATGCTTTAATATTTTCAAGCCTCTAAAATGTGTTCTCTCGTTACCTTACCTCCTCCTTACTCACCAAAAAGTTTAATGTCCAATTTTGCAGAATTCAGTTATTTAAAAACAACAGGTTTCTGCTTACCTTGTTTATGAGGCACCCCTGTGAGTGTTTTGAGGAGTTAAAGTCCCAAGGTGAGTCCTGGAGAAAATATTCCTCTTTGTCCTCTTTTGCCAATCATCCTCCTTCACAAATGACCTGTCATTACCTGTTATCAGTCCTTTTCACATCGGGGTCACCATTTGACAGGTAAACAGGTTGTTTATGAAGAAAGACACCTGAAACACTTTAATTAAAAAAGCAAGACCTTTAATATATTAAACTTAATTGATTTTCCTAAAATAAAAGCCAGTATAACAGTCTAATGCCTTGATCATCACAAATTGAGGTATTTTATGTTAAATTGCTGATTAATTTCAAGAAAAGGTTTCCGTGACGAACACAGTTTTAATGAAACCTTAAAAAAAAGTTAGAGGAAAAAATGAAGCAGTATGTGTGAATATTTTGTGACACACAGTTGAATCAAAGACACAAAACAAAGTGCCAAACCTTGAGCTCCCGCTCTGTTACAAAGTAAACATACAGAACTAAAAAACTTTCATGCATTTACATTTATTTATTTGGTAGATTTGTTTAAAGCTAAGATTATAAGAGAAAAGCAGAGAACATATGAATTTTGAATCTCTAAACAATTTGATATTAAATAAGACAGTAAAGCAGTGGTTCTCAAATCCAGGCCTCATGGCCCCGTGTGCTGCAGGTTTTAGATGTGTCTCTGCTTCAACACACCTGAATCACATATAGAAGTCATTAGCAGGACTCTGGAGAACTTGACTGCATACTGAGGAGGTCATTCAGCCATTTGATTCAGGTGTTTTAGATCAGGGACACATCTAAAACCTGCAGGACACCGGGCCACGAGGCCTGGATTTGAGAACCACTGCAGTAAAGTAAAAATCCAGAAGCTAATAATACACAAATCAATATGCCCTTTTGATAAATAAGGTAAATTATTGAGACATAAACAGAGTTTATGTCTCAAAAGGAGGGATATGGACTAGGAGAAAATTAAAGATTTAACTAATAAAGATTTCTCAGTTTCATTCTAACAGGAGCCTGAACACTGGGTGCTGCAGGGACTGGACTGATCAGCTACCAAAAGAAACTCTGGTGCAGATCAAGGTGTTCAAGATCATACCAACTGACTCATAATTTGTTTTGATAATTTGTCATTGGAAGGCCACAGGAATATAATCTCCTTTGTTTCTTGTAACACTGATTATTGTTTTTTCTTGACATGAGGTCTAAGGAGGGACACGTCCTGATTTCAGTTAGATGATCACAGAAAACTATTTTGCTGTGAGCTCTGTGGAAAAGGTCAACAAAGGAGGGAAGTGTGAGTATGACCTCTGATCCGAGAATTACCACAACATTTCAGACTCACCTGACTTTGATTTTGACTGACTGCACTACATGGTGTTATTCAGAAAAAGACAAATAAAGATACACAAATACACAAAATAAATAAATGAAGTCATGAAAGTAAAATAATCAAGTTTCTCTCACTAACACTAAAAGTGTGTCACTCTTAAATAGAAAGCAGACTGTTTGTATATGATGTAAGCCAGAATTCAGTCCAATTAGTTTTCTTTTTAGGACAACAATATGGCAAATTTTCCATTACACTAACATTCAATAACATTAAATAGTTTTTTTTATTTTTGTATTTTTATTTTATCTTTCTAATCAATTTTTAAAGACAAAATAAATGGCTAAATTCTGAAATGTCAAATATAAGGTTTGGGGGCCAGAATGGGCCAGTAAATTCTGGTTTACTGGGTATTTCTGGAGGCCAAAAGGAGGGAGCTACTCGAAAACTTTATAATTTTATCAATTAAGCAAAAAAGTAAAGAACAGATCCAAATCTGGCTCCTTTCCAAAAACTCCCTGTTGAAGTGCCATAGGCAATGTATTGTTGGATCTTGGTATCACAATTTTATATATGTTTGTTTTTCTTTGTTTGCTTCTACCTTTAGTCTTTAGTGTTTTTGTTTTCATTTTATTCCATAGGTATAACACATGCACCCATGTGCAAATTTAAACTGTAGGATTCTAAGATGACTAATCATAGACTTGTGTGAGCTTTAGTATATATATTTTTTTTCCTGGTTTCTGACCTAAATCTGTGTTAAGTGTTGATTTCAGAGCATTAATTCCTCTTTATTTTTATCTGAATCATTTCTAGAATAGAAACATTTAGTTTGGGTTAAAACTAATCAAGAGATCTTTAACATGAAGACACTGAATAATAGATCTTTCAAACATACACTTCTGCTGTTAAATGTGTCTCTTGGCAAATTGTAGTGTGCATTTCTAGGGGCACTGCCCCATACTAAATCTAGACTTCAACCACTGTGCAGAGTGGCAGTCACCTTCTCAGTTGTCCTGCTTAAACGGACAGTGGATGTGTGCACAACACATCTTCCAGCAATGCACTCAACAGGTAGAAATGAAGCTGGGAATGAGGTGTCTGTTCCCTGCAAGCACCAAACTTCTACTGGCTTGCCATAAAAATATCTGTCTGGGTGGGGATTGAGCCAAGAAACTTGTGCAACAACATGTTTAAATGTACTGCATTTTGACACAACATTGACAAAAATGAACTGCTTTATAATGGCTGGCCGTGGTTCTGCAGGGAAAGCAGGGATGTCCAAACTTTCGGGCCAGCCCACTTTCGGGCCAGCCCACTTCCGGTCCGCAAATTGATGTCAAAAATAACATACAATTTGGCCCTTTAAGTTACTTTTTTTGACATTTCGCCTTCCCGTCCAATTAAAAGGGTTAAGCAAAATGTCAAAAAAGTAACTTGAAGAGCCAAATTGTATGTTATTTTTGATATCAATTAGTGGACCGGAAGTTTCCCGTGGGGCCGGAAGTGGCCCGCGGGCTGCAAGTTTGGACACCCCTGTGCTAAAGGGTCAGTAACTGGTTCCTCAAAACTGTTAGCATCTCCACACCACTTAGCATAAACATGTGCTGGCCTTTCTGCTCTGGATCCATCTATGGAATAAGTCACATTCTGATATGTTACCCTGTTGCATGTCATGGCAAAGCAGTCAACATCAGTGATACCATTTTGAGGGAACATCTGATGATACATTTTCAACAATGCATGCCTGTCAGCCTCATTTAAGATTTTCTGGTGGAATGGAGACAGAGGCACCGCTGTGCACGTTTCCAAGAGAAGTTTTTCTGCAGACACCAAAGCACTGTGCTTTACATAAAGCATATCAGTTGTGTCATTAAGTAACAAAGTTCCAGGTATTTGTGAATGCAAAATCTTAGCAATTTCAGCCTCATATTGGCATGTCCATGGCATGCTAAGTTGTTGATTCTGCAGAAATTTCCTCATAATCTGGACTTCAATTGTTATATTGTTGTGATGAAATTTCCCCAGTGTTCCATTGAAACGCTCAAATGGAAAACACCAAAATGTCTTCAGGTGTCAAGTTGCCACTTCCAGTCTATTGATGGATATGACTCTGGAGCAGAATATGTTGCAAGCCTGAACAAAGTCATACCACATGTCATAGTGACTGTTGCTGATCAGCCCTTTCAGACAAAACAGTGAGTAAATGGTAGTCCAGTTTTTTCACTGATCGGCTGTAACTCCTGTAAAACCGGTAGCAATCCATAAGGGGATTCTTCCAACCTCACTGGGTACTTTGATGTTTTCCACTCTTATTTGCAGTTCATCAAGGCTCTTTGTTGATAAAATTCCCAGTTCTACCCAAAGTCGGAACACATGTCTTGCTGTACCTAGGAGAGGAGGTTGTGCATTGGATCTATGACAACAAATCTGATGGCATCACAGTAACTCAAACAGAACAGTTCTGACCATCTGGCTCCATACTTGTGTTTGATTCTCTTCTGTGTTTGTGATCTTTTGATGTGTGTGGCTCCCATGAGGACCGCTCAAACTCTGAGTAGTCTTTTTCACCTGCAGACACTTTCTTCTTGAACGCCTTCAAACACTTGTGGCAACCTGCAAGAGGACACCCCTTAATACCGACGGGAGCGCCCGCGCTGCCATTTGCATATGCATTTTGTAACCTCGGTAGAACCGCAACCAAATAAAAGAGACAGTAACACTTTTTTGCATCTAAAACCAGAGGAATTACACTTACATTTTGTGCATTCAGTGTGTCCCAGGGTACTGCATCTTTTCTCTAACAGGTTTGTAGAAATCTTGTAAAAAGCGCAAACAATAAAAATATTATAATCCAGACGCGGCGGCTTTTTTGATGCAATTAGCTGTTCACGGGGATTCCTACATTAAAATGCATGTCATCACGATGTCAGCATCAACTATCTCTGATTTTTTTGGCGCGTAATTGAACACAACATCAGGAAGTGACGTCATCTCCCGGGAAATCTGTTCGCCTCGCTTGTAGTCGTACTCTCGCTGCCGCTTGTAGTCGCACTCTCGCTGTCTCTCCTAGTTGGATTCTCGTTTGAAAAAACACAGACACACATAGATCGCACACATTACAAACTTGCCACAAACACACTACACACTGCCACACAAAAAATAATGGTACCGCGAAAACCCGGACCCGCGAAACGGTACTCCGTACACGAAGCTTTGGCGCTAATCACCGCGCCGGATGAAGATGGGGCTTCGGTCCACTCCTCTGGTCCGGATTCGGCTGATAGTGGCGATGAAGCGGACTTCCTTGAAGGCCTGGATCCGTGCCATGACATGTATGTATATATTCATGAAATATTGGGTTTATTTTTTTAGATAGAGAAAAGTAAGGAAAATATACAACTGTAAGAATTTCGCGCCAAATACGCACTGTTACTTTATTACTCTCATGCTAAACACGCGTAACACATCGTGTAACTTCTCCTGTGTGCAGTGTTGCTGATGTTGAGGAGGAGATATTTGATGGATCCTCTTCCACTGAGCCACCCTGCACTGTGGAGGAAGGCAGAGGGCGAGACAGGAGTCGGAGGAGTCGGCCTCCAGCAAAGCGGGGAAATCGCTCCAGATCAGAGAGACTCTCTGGTGATGTAGCTGCCTGGAAAAATGAAACCGAACCTGACAGTTTGCCACGTCCCCTACCACATTTCCTGCCTAAAAGAAGGCCAGGTGTGCAGCCACCTCTCTCAGAATTTGTGGACAGTCCAGCTCCATCAGAACTATTCAAGCAGTTTTTTGATCAGGCAGCTATCAAAACATTATGTGTAAACACAAACAAAAATGCAGCCAAAAATATTGCTGCTGGGAAAAAATTCAGATGGACTGACATTACAGAGACTGAGATGTATCAGTACATTGGGCTGACACTGTACATGGGGCTTCTGAAGCGGCCGAAGATCAAAGATTTTTTGGTGCACCAGTTCCATCTTCCGTGTGCCGTATCCTCCTCAGGTCATGCCCAGAGATCGCTTCTACAACATCGCCTGGAACATCCATATGAGTGACCCTGCAGAAGATGCTCTCAATGACAGCAGGAAAGGCACGGATAATTATGACTGCCTGCACAGAATTCGCCCTCTGTATGACAGCTTACGTGTAGCCTGCAAAGCTGTTTACCACCCCCAGCAACACCTTTCGGTGGATGAGCGCATGGTAGCCACCAAAGCCCGAATTGCTCTGAAGCAATACATAAAGAACAAACCCACAAAGTGGGGGATAAAACTTTTTGTGCTGTCTGACAACACAGGCTACACGGTTGACTTCAGCATTTACACAGGCAGGTCCACTCTGGTAAGTGGGAAGGGGCTGTCGTTTGATGCTGTGATGTCACTCATCCAAAAAAGCTACCTGGGATCTGGTTATCACATTTATTGTGATAATTTTTACACCAGCCCAGCACTTTTCAGGCACCTGCATGGCCTGGGATTTGGAGCCTGTGGCACATTTCGGGACACAAGAATTGGCATTCCAAAAACAAAAGAAAATGCCCTGACCAAAAAATCTCCAAGAGGGACCATCAGGTGGATCAGAGAGGGACCTCTCATCTTCATCAAATGGATGGACACTAGGGAGGTGAGTGTGTGCTCCACCCTGCACACTGCCTTTTCAGGGGACACTGTCAAGAGAGCATGCAAGGTTGGTGGGAAACACAGAGCAATTGAGGTGCAGGTGCCAACAGCTGTAAAGGACTACAACCAATTCATGGGTGGGGTTGACCTTTCAGACCAGCTAATTGGCTCCTATTCCTCATGGAGAAAGAGCAGGAAATGGTATGTCACAGTGCTGCATCATTTCATTGACATTGCTGTAACTAACAGCTATTTGCTCAGCAAGCAGCTGTGTAGCAGACTGAAGCAGCAACCAATGACACACCAGGCCTTCCAGGAACTGCTGACAGCTGAGCTCTGTGGGGTCCCCTCACAACCAGTCCTGGAGAGCTATCACCATTTTCCTGTTGCCATTTTTGAAGGGGCACCTGACCAGAAAAAGGCCACACAGGGGCGCAGGAAGTGCAGGCTGTGTGGGAAGTGCACTCCCTTCATGTGTGAGGCATGTAAAGTACCTCTGTGTGTCATTGTGGACAGGAACTGTCACAAGACCTACCACAGCTCCGCTTGTGGTACTGAGAAGTGACATTTTATTATGTCTTTCTGTTTTTTAGTTCTTGGGACACTTGGATCTTGATTGTACTATTGTAAATAATTGCTCTGAGGTAAATGCTGTATTTTTTGCAAATTGTGCCAATACAATTTTTATGTGAATTTTTGATACACTAAAAATAAGCGTTTTTCAATAATCTCAATAATCTATCACAGCTCCACTGGTGCTAATGAAATGGAAAGTTTTAACAATGCCTTTCTTTTTATGAATTCCTGGGACAGTTAAAAATTTGATTGCACTTTTGTAAATAGTTTATTTTTGATATATATGCTGTCTTTTTGCAAATTGTTCATAATATTTAATTTTTCGTTTTTGCTACAGTTTATAAAAATGAGTGTATCTCCAAAATGAAGTTATAGATGCACTCCAAATAAATTTTCTGTGTTTTGAAAGACATCTGTGCATCTTTTTCTCATTTACAATTTTGAGGGATACAGCTATGGATTTTATTTATCTAGAAAAATATGTAAAAATAAAAAACGATTTTTATTTTTTTGTGGATTAGTGCACTTTTTAGCTAATTTCTGTAGTTGTTATGGATTTATTTCATACATATTATTAAAATTTGGGATGTAAGGATTCTATTGATGTATAGACAGTTGAAATAGTCCAAAAAATGGCACTACAGCATGTAAAAATGTAAAAATGTTCTGGGTTAAATGTATGTTAATACCTTCCTTCACACATTAAGACATAAGCCTTTCATATTGATAATAAAAATTAATGATGATTTTTTGTTTCAATTACCTCTATATGCTCCATGTCCAGCAAAGCCTCCACATTTTCCAGTCCCAGGGATATCTGAAGACAGACAAAGCAGAGCTGCCCTGTAAACCTGGTGCCTTATGAAGGAGCTATCTTGCAAAATAACTCCACTCCAAAGGTCTTGGAGCTCATCAACCAAGGGTTCTAAAAAAGAATTTATGTTCAGGGATGGTTCTTTTGGGCCTGGTATTAGTCCAACAAGAATCATATTTTTCTCTTTAAAACGGTCTTCATGTGGTAGATTCAAAATGACCAGGTAGATTGCTCCTACTGAATATGGTGCATTTTTGAAATGCTGGAACCAGACCACATTCAGCATCAAGGCCAAATTATTTGGCTCTGGAAGAAAAGGCTGTCCATCCACATACCAGTAATCACGCCACACTTGTCCATCATACACATCCCCTAACACACCTTCAGGTATTTTCCACCTCCGCCATTCTTCACATTTCTCTTGAAATCCAGGTCTTCTAATAAATGCTTCCAGAGACTGTACAACGCTTTTGTAATGGTAAGGTCTTATGGGATAGACATACTCTTTACCCTTGGCAGATTTAGCTCTTCTAAGTAAGGCAGAGCCACATTTCTTTCTCTTTGCAGCCATTGGGTGCTTGTAGAATTTGATGTATCCGCATGTCTTGCACTCCCTAGTTCCATCTTGTCTCACATCATAGGTTTCATCCACAGTGTACACCGTCATACATTTTGGACACACCACATACTGTAAGAAGTTGTCACAGAAAACACCTGTCCATCTCCTCAAAGAGAATACATTTTTGGAATATTGTTGGCAAAGGCATTTAAGGAATCAGCACAGAGGACATTGGCAATTATCCACATGAATTGTTTGATGCACAGAAGAAGTGATGTAACGGCATTGTCGGAAATCTTGAAGGTTGTTTGCCATGACAAAATCATCATGGCCAGAAGTTTCATCAGCAGGTCTTTATTTTCTTCAGCCTGATCATTTACATCTCCCTTATTATAATACAAGCCAGGATCAGTTTCACTCTGCTTCTCCAGCTCAGCTTTCCTCCTCTTCATCCTGAAAACGTGAAAATTTAAATTTGAAACACATGTGCTGGCAGTAATTCTTCCCAGCCAGCAGGTGGTGGTGTTTTCAAGTTAAGTTTGTTATTGAACAGTAGAGTGAGTTCAGAAACACATGTTTAATGGCCGTTACAGGCAGTTTATCAGTCTTCATGTAATCCTTCTTCATCCTGTCTTGTTGTTTAGAGAAGGCACTGCTTATAAGTATTTTGTGTTATTTTATTACATCTGAGACAACATTGAGCTGTATTTGTGGGCATTTATGCTGAAAAAGGTTGATGTTTGTAAGGCTGATTGTGACATGTTATTTACACAGTATTAAGTATTTGTACCCTTACTATTTGTATTCTAAATCATGTTTTTCATCTTTATTTGTAGTTTCACTCGTTTGTCATTGAAAGCAACGTCCATTAAAGTGACATACGCCTGTCAATCATCTGAGAGTTTATCTATCTGCACAACTGTTACCTGGAAACACAGTGGGGGCAGAACAATGAAAAAGCACAGATCTACACAACAAGCAGTGAATGTTTACGTCGAAGATCTACTATATAAACTAAAGATGTCTCAAAAAGCTGGAAAGGCTCCGTCAACTCGCTCTAGCAAGACACACCTGTCAAATTCAAGTAAGTCGTCTGCAAGCATGGCTGCTGTAAATGCAAGGGCGAAAGCTGAAGCAGCTCACACTAGAGCAGAATTTGCTAAAAAGGAAATCGCAATGAAAGTTAAGAAAGCAGAACTTGAAACCACATTACTGGTTCTGCAACACCAGTGTGATGCAGAGGCAGCTCATGCTGAGGCAAACGTTTATGAGGCAGCTGCTAATGAAGAAGAACATATGTCTCGACCAGAACAGCAAAATGATGATTCTTTAGAACGCACTGGCAATTATGTCAAAGAACAACTTGTCTTAAAAGGTAGTCTAACTCCATTTGATATTCTAGAGTACAATGAAGTACTTGCAGCCACGACATTTTGTCAACCCAAACAAGAACCTGACCTTTCCATAGACACTCTGAAAGACTATGTTCTTCCATCAAACATTTCAACCAACCATGAAGCTGTTCCTCAACTATCCCAGCATAATCCTGTACTTAAAACGTCACCAAGCTTCAAACATGATGTCCAATCAAAGGACCAAGTTAACATGTCTGATCTAACAAGGTTCCTGGCTAGAAGTGAGCTACTCACTGGAGGACTAAGGAAGTTTAGTGACAAGCCAGGAGACTACTGGTCTTGGAAATCCTCTTTCGAGAATGCAATCCGTAACTTACATTTGTTTGCCAGTGAAGAACTGGACTTATTGGTCAAATGGCTAGGCCCAGAGTCCGTGAAGCACGCAGAGCGTCTAAGAGCAGTGCATGTCAATAATCCTGAACAAGGTTGCTTAAAGTTTGGGATAGACTACAAGAATGTTATGGTTCTCCTGAAGCCTTAGAAAGGGCACTGTTGGATCGGATGCTACAGTTCCCCAAGATCTCAAACAAAGATCCACATCTCCTGAGAGAACTTGCAGTCCGGCCTGTTAAGGTTCAACACACAGGCACATCATGTACATTGTATATAGTGTTATTATTAGTAGTATTAAGGTTAATCTTGTTTGTTGACTTTATATATATATATATATTCTTTTCTTAATAGTGTAAATTATTATATTTTTATTTATATTTATAATAACTGCGGCTGCTGTTACACCCAAATTTCCCCTCTGTGGGACAATAAAGGCTGTTTCTTCTTCTTCTTCTTCTTCTTCTTCTTCTTCTTCTTCTTCTTCTTCTTCTTCTTCTTCTTCTTCTTCTACTGGAGATCGACTCAGCAAAGAGTGAAGGTTACATACCAGGTCTACTCTACCTCCACACAGCAAGGGGAATCCACCCTGTGGTCGACAAGTTGCCTTTTGGAATACAAGAAAAGTGGATGAACCATGGGACTAAATACAAAGAAAAACATTCTATGTCATTTCCACCATTTTCTGTATTTGCCAACTTTGTTTCTAGTGAAGCAAAAATGCGCAATGAT
Organism: Archocentrus centrarchus; assembly: GCF_007364275.1. Taxonomy (NCBI): domain Eukaryota; kingdom Metazoa; phylum Chordata; class Actinopteri; order Cichliformes; family Cichlidae; genus Archocentrus; species Archocentrus centrarchus. Next base: position 6,748,282 of record NC_044353.1, on the reverse strand, counting down.
CCCAGTTTTAGACATTCAGTCGAGCAACCACCAGCACCTATCAAGATGTTTAAATATCAGGAAAGACACAGCAGGAAAGAACCCATCTCAGTAAGTCACACACATAAGCACATAAGGTTATTGACCAACTTAATGGACCTCTAAACACCCCATTCGCTCAGAAGCTGGCTCTTGGATGGGTCATAGTTGGAGATGTTTGCCTCGGCGGGGCACACAAACCCGACTATGCAAGTATCTTCAAAACCAATTTTCTGGAGAATGGTCAGCCCAGTCACTTTCTACCGTGTAAAAATGCTATTCAGGTGGCAGAAGGCTTTGATTCCCCAGTTCCTCAAAAGGTCAGTTTCCGCACATCTGCAAAGACAAAATGGTCAGACGTCACAGACATTGGAGAAACAATCTTTCAACAAACAAGCTCAGATGAGAGACCTGGCTTCTCACAAGAAGAAAGGGCCTTTCTTCAGATAATGAACAAGGCAGCTTGTTCAGTGACAGACTGCTGCATCCTAAATGCACAAAGGAGCGTTACCGCAGATCCTTCCTCCCAGCAGCTGTAAGACTTTATAACCATCACTGCTCCCAACAAAAACCACAATAGCCTACACAATGTAGGATAATATATAATATACTGTAAATAGTCCGGCCTGTTAAGGTTCAACACACAGGCACATCATGTACATTGTATATAGTGTTATTATTATTATTAGTAGTATTAAGGTTAATATTGTTTGTTGATTTTATATATATTCTTTTCTTAATAGTGTGAATTATTATATCTTTATTTATATTTATAATAACTGCGGCTGCTGTTACACCCAAATTTCCCCTCTGTGGGACAATAAAGGCTGTTTCTTCTTCTTCTTCTTCTTCTTCTTCTTCTTCTTCAAGATAGTTCAAATAGTTGGGTCACTCCACTACCCTTTCGTTCCCCTAGCCTTCCCAACAACAGGCAGCAAGCTATACAGCGCCTTACTTCTGTTCGCCATATTCTGAATAAACGTCCTAAAAAGAAAGAACACTTCCTACAATTTATGCAAACCATACTTGATAACGGCCACGCAGAATTAGCTCCCCCTCTCAAAGAACAGGAGGAGTGCTGGTAGCTCCCTTTCTTTGGAGTTTATCATCCTCGCAAGTTAGCCTGTTAACTGGCAAGGGCCCGCCCGCGGGCCCTCTGTAGCGATTTCCAACTTTGAAGCCTCATAGCGTCACAGTAACGCTGCCGTTCGCCCTCACAATGCTTTTATATGACAGACTAGACCCTCAGAATTCGATTGACACCTCATTTAGCCAATCATGTTATGAAATTATGAAAGGCAGAAGGTAAGTTTTAATTCTCAGCTCGTCCTCGTATTATATGCCGTTCTGATTTAAATATGTATGTAATGCTGAGCTTGGCATGCACCATTACACAGAAAATATAACCGTGCGCTGCTGTGGCGCCACTTATATTGTGTGTTTGCGTGGGCGCTGTATAGTGGTGTGATTTACATATTGAAATGTGCCAGGTGTTTGGGGTAGGGAAAGGTGTACTGTAAGTATCAATTGGGGGTTTCGCGGGCTTCTCTATTATGTCAGCATCACCCGATAAAAGGGCAAGGTGAGGTGGACAACGTCTCAGAGCTTCATTTGAGATTCGTCGTGATCGCATCGTTGTTTTGGAGTTTTTGCGAAATGGCACAGCGGGCCGCCGGCAAGACCAAGTTCAGCGCTCAGGAGGTTGTGGAATTGCTCACACGGAGAGAGAGCGACGTTTCAGCATCAGACTTTTCGGGTTCAACTGATGATCCAACATCAGAAGAAGATTCGTTTTCCGATGGAGATGACCAGTAAGTGTCTAAAGTTTTACAACTTGGGGGTGGGGGTTATTGTATGGGAGGAGGTTGTACATTTTGTATCAGACAACGACTACTGGGAGGATTGTGTGGTTTTTATTTTATGTGTGTATGCACTGTCTGCATTTACTGTAACTTTTTTTGATATACAATGTATTTATTTGTGTGTGTAAGGGAATCACTGAAAAATGACTGGGTTTTTTGTGCATGAAGGCCTGACATTTTCCTTCTTTTACAAATTAGGGGAACCTCTGATCATGAGTGGCAGGATCTAATGCCTGTTACAGCACGGGCCAGAAGGAACTTTAGGAGCAGAGGCTGAGCAGCTGATGCAGTTATGCACTGAGGGGAGTGTTCCCAGATTATCTCAGCCAGGGCCATCTCAGCCGAATGGCTCACGACACCGGCTTCAGTTCATCACTGGGCACAAGACTGCTGGAAGACTAAAATGCCGTGTATGTGGTATGAAAACTGCAGTTCAGTGCACCACATGTGACAAGCCATTGTGCTTTGTCCCAAACAGAGACTGTTATAACCGGTGGCACATTGAAAATTCCATGTGAGGGGGGGTGGGGGTAGAGCAGAATAATTGTAAATAGTTGCAGTTTGCTATGCTGTGTTTTTTTTTACATTACTCTGAAAAATAAAACAGCATTTACAGAAATGGTGATTTGTTTTGTGACTAGTTTTTTTTTTACAATGTACAATAGTGTCATTCATATTTTATTGGATTAATATGGCTTTATTTATGATTTATTCAGTAATTTTGTGTGTAGTAGAGGACTCCTCAGGGTAGTATCTTTGATTAGAGCCCTCATTGATGACTGTATGTTGAAGCATTGAGGAGTTACAGCCCTTTAAAATTTGCATGTCAAAGGGGGCTTAGATGCGGCACTTGGATTATCCAAATGGCACGTGAGAGACCACGCCAGGGCATCAATGCACAAAAACCTTTACAAAACAATAGGCTTTTGTGCTATCTTGATGAAATTCGAAATGCACGACAAAAAGACTTCATTCTACAGCTCCAATGTATTTTCCAGTCGATGCCTTCTATATTCAGTGTGTAGTTACAATCAGGAAAAATCTAGGCGAGGCAAAAATTGTCTACTTTTTCTGTGTTCCAAACTTAATAGCTACATACTCATTACAGTTACAGTGCTTTTGACTACATAAATGAAAAATATAGGTTGTCTGCTTCGCAAAGACACTAAACTTTTGTGTGTACTCCAAAGAGTTCAGGAACAGCAGCTGATTTAATTTGGGTATGCTTTTTCAGGCGTTTTTTGTTTTTTTTTTAGCCGCCAGTTAAGGGGTTAGACCAGATTCGGACTGTGTTTGACTCCAGTGCACGTCATGATGGATTGTCACTCATTGACGTTCTTCTTAAAGGCCCTAATCTTAACAACAGTCTCTTAGGTGTTCTAATGCGTCTGGGAGAAGAACAAGTGGCAGTGACCGCTGATATTAAGCAGATGTTCCATTGCTTTGTGGTCACAGAGGACCATCGGAACTTCTTACGATTTCTTTGGCATAAAAACAATGACATGGAACAACCAATTGTGGAGTATCGCATGACTGTTCATGTTTTTGGCAACAGTCCGTCGCCTGCAGTTGCAACCTATGGGCTTTGTTGTGCATCAGAAGACCAGGAGAAACAGGACAAGACATCTTGTAGAACGTCACTTCTACGTTGATGATGGCCTTGCCTCCTTTTCATCGTGTGATGAGGCAATCTCCGTTGTCAAGAACGCTCAACAAACATTGGCTGCATCCAATTTAAAGTTGCACAAGATTGCATCTAACGATATTAATGTGATGAAAGCATTCCCCAAGGAGGACCTGGCAAAGGGCCTTAAAGATCTCAACCTTGGAGCAGACCCTCCACCAATGCAAAGCAGCCTCGGAATAAGTTGGGACATCAACACAGACGAGTTCACCTTCCAAGTCTCGAGTGAAGAGAAACCTTACACACGTAGAGCAGTGCTGTCAACTGTAAACAGTTTGTACAATCCGCTTGGATTCGCAGCCCCAGTGAGTATTCAAGGTAGAGTTCTTCTAAGGGAGCTTTCAACTAAAACCATCAACTGGGATGGCCCACTTCCAGACAAGAAACTGCAGGAATGGAGTGCATGGAGGAACTCTCTAAAACATCTTGAGCAAGTGAGGATCCCTAGACAGTACACCTCCCTTTCCTTTCATAATGCCACAAACAGAGAATTGTGCATATTCTGTGATGCCTCTACTAAGGCAATTGCTGCCGTGGCTTACGTCAAGACTTCAGATGCAGCAGGCAAAAGTGAACTTGGTTTCATGTTTGGCAAAGCAAAACTTGCTCCACAAAAAGAAGTTACCATCCCGAGGTTAGAACTTTGTGCAGCTGTCCTTGCCATTGAGATTGCTGACATGATATCTGAGGAGATTGATGTTCCCTTCCACTCAACAAAGTTCTTTACCGACAGCAAGGTAGTTCTCGGCTACATTCAGAATGAGTCCAGGAGATTCTACGTTTACGTCTGTAACCGGGTGCAAAGAATAAGGAAGTTATCTAATCCAGACCAATGGAACTACATTCCTACAGAGTTGAATCCAGCTGATACAGCTTCAAGATCCATCCCAGCTCAAGCCTTGGAGAACAGCAAGTGGATCACAGGACCAGATTTCCTACTGAGGCAAAACAGGCACACTGAACAAACCGAAACCTCTTTCAACCTAGTCGACCCTGAATCCAACCCAGAGATTCGTCCTACAGTAACCTGTTGTCTAACAGTACTAACAGACTCTTTCCTAGACCCAAGTCATTTCGAGTCATTTTCATCGTGGAAGTCACTGTTGAGGGCCATAGCTAGACTGGTTCACATAGTCAGACTGTACAAGAAGGAGAATCAAACAAGCAAATGTCAAGGTTGGCATATGTGCAAAGATCAGCCCAGATGATTTTCTAACAGTAAAGCGTATCATTTTGAGCAGCCTTCAGCGCAAGAGCTACCCTGAATTATTTACATGTATTAGAGATAAGAAGGAGTTTCCTAAGCATAGTCATCTCAGGAAGCTGTCACCCTACATTGATGACTCAGGTTGCCTCAGAGTAGGAGGTCGTCTTGCACAAGCCAATCTCCAAAGTGATGAAGCAAACACATATATTATTCCTAGTTATCATCATCTGACCACCCTTCTGGTACGTCACTATCATCAGCGTGTACGGCATCAAGGACGTCTATTTACAGAAGGTGCTGTGAGGTCAGCTGGCCTTTGGATCATTGGTGGAAAACGATGCATCAGCTCGGTTATTTACCACTGTGTAATCTGCCGTAAGTTGAGGCGGAATACGGGAGAACAAAAGATGGCAGACCTGCCAATGGATCGTACTGCAGTTGCTCCTCCGTTCACGCATGTCGGAGTCGATGTTTTTGGACCCTGGATTGTAACTTCTCGGCGAACACGGGGAGGCTATGCAAACAATAAACGCTGGGCTGTTATCTTCAGTTGTTTGAGTTCTAGGGCCATTCATGTCGAGGTGATGGAATCTATGGAGTCCTCAAGCTTCATCAATGCCTTTCGAAGATTCATTTCCATTTGTGGACCGGTGAAGCGATTGAGATCCGACTGTGGAACTAACTTCCTAGGAGCATGCAAGGAACTTGGCATAACTCCAACACATTGCAACAGTCAAGAAATTCAGGATTTCTTAAATGAAAATGAGTGTACATGGATTTTTAATCCACCTCATGCCTGACATATGGGAGGAAGTTGGGAGCGCATGATCAGCATCACAAAGCGCATATTAGATTCCATGTTATCAAGTACTCCAACTCAGCATCTCACCCACGAAGTGCTAGTTACCTTTCTAGATGAGGTAACTGCCATTGTGAACTCTCGACCTTTAACTCCAGTCTCTTCTGATCCTGATTGTCCCTTTATTCTCACACCTGCTGCCCTCCTTACCCAAAAGACTGGGGATTCCTCTATACCTCCTGGAGACTATGAGAGTGGAGGTCTTTACAGACGGCAGTGGAGGCAGGTGCAACATCTCTCGAATGTTTTTCGGCATCGTTGGAGGAGTCAATACTTGCCTACCTTGCAACTGCGACGGAAGTGGCAATCAGAGAAACCTAATCTTCAAGTTGGAGATCTTGTGCTTTTAAAGGACTGTCAAGCCAAGAGGAACCAGTGGACCATGGGCATTGTGGTTAATACCAAGATGGACATGTTAGGAAGCTTGAAATAAAAATCAGTTCTGGAGGTACTTGTAAGACCTTCTTGAGGCCAGTCACTGGAGTTGTTCTTCTGAAAAACGCCTGTGGCAAGGACAGTAGTTAGACATAAGGTGACATCTTATAATGTCAGGCGGGGAGTGTGCTGGCAGTAATTCTTCCCAGCCAGCAGGTGGTGGTGTTTTCATGTTAAGTTTGTTATTGAACAGTAGAGTGAGTTCAGAAACACATGTTTAATGGCCGATACAGGCAGTTTATCAGTCTTCATGTAATCCTTCTTCATTCAATTCAATTCAATTCAATTCAATTTTATTTATATAGCGCCAAATAACAACAAACTGTCGCCTCAAGGCGCTTTGTATTGTGGGTAAAGACCCTACAATAATACAGAGAAAACCCAACAGTCAAAACGACCCCCTATGAGCAGCACTTGGCAACAGTGGGAAGGAAAAACTCCCTTTTAACAGGAAGAAACCTCCAGCAGAACCAGGCTCAGGGAGGGGCAGTCATCTGCTGCGACCGGTTGGGCTGAGGGGAGAGAAAGACATGCTGTGGAAGAGAGCCAGTGATTAATATCAATTAATGATTAAATGCAGAGTGGAGTATAAACAAAGTAAATAAGGTGAATGAGAAGAAACAGTGCATTATGTGAACCCCCCAGCAGACTAGGCCTATAGCAGCATAACTAAGGGATGGTTCAGGGTCACCTGATCCTGTCCTGTCTTGTTGTTTAGAGAAGGCACTGCTTGTAAGTATTTTGTGTTATTTTATTACATCTGAGACAACATTGAGCTGTATTTGTGGGCATTTATGTTGAAAAAGGTTGATGTTTGTAAGGCTGATTGTGACATGTTATTTACACAGTATTAAGTATTTGTACCCTTACTATTTGTATTCTAAATCATGTTTTTCATCTTTATTTGTAGTTTCACTCTTTTGTCATTGAAAGCAACGTCCATTAAAGTGACATATGCCTGTCAATCGTCTGAGAGTTTATCTATCTGCACAACTGTTACCTGGAAACACAGTGGGGACAGAACAACACATCAGTACGTATTTGCATCGCACGTGAAAAAAAACATGCACATCTTACGAACCAAGTTTTCTTTTGTGAAATAAATCCAATCGTTTTTACTGAATAGGCCGTACTGGAACAGTTTCACACCATTTCAGGCTGAAAGAGCGATCAGATTTTACAAACCTAGATTTCTTTTGTGAAAGACCAAGAACATCATAATCAGGTAGCTGTTGTGCAAGGAAACCAGGCATCCATCTAGCACTGAGCTCTGAAATTCATCTATGGATTTTTTCACTTTTATGTTCAAACTTGTTTTGCAACTCACCTGAACACTGGTGGTTTTGGTTCATTGTCTTGCTCTGAAGCTGAACTGCTGGAGTCAAGGAAAAGGTGAATGCTCGGGCCATCTTCTGTTTCATTTGAAACCAGAGTAGAGTATTAAAAGACAGGCCTTCATTCTACATGCGCACATAAACAATCACAAAACAGTAGTCTATATTTATAATCATAACAGTCATAAGTAGTCACGGTTACAAGCTGTGTTCATCTGCTAAAGTAAGACCAAAAGATAGTGATACATTAAACAATTACAACTCCTTAAAGCAGTTACAGAAGAGCACCTGCATGTAATGGAATACATATGAGTTGTTAATATCCAACACTGGCAAAATGAACAAACACATAATTTGTAAGTTATTGCTCTCTTACATGTACCAAAATCTCAACTTTGCCTTTTTCTGAATTTACATTTTCCTTTGTGCATAGTTACTCTATTGAGAGTAAGAGCAAACAAATAAACACATAGAAGTTGATGCCAAGTTGCTGCTTACCGTTGTCTGAATTGTCAGATGGTGGCTCCATGTCATCCGATTCCTCCATCGCCTCCCCTCTGTCTGGGTCGTCGGGATGCATTATTAATATCTCATCACAATCTCCAACTCCAACCATGTTCAGTTCTTGGTCTTCAAGCATCGATGGTGCATAAGCAACAGGACCATCCAAAGTCAGAACATCCTGCACATCTTCTGATCTTGCATTTGGTAAAAATACTGTGAATGAGAGAGTAGGGTATTGCAGTGCTCACAAAGGCACCGCGATCTTGGCCTCTTGGTTTTACAAGTGACTTCCATCGTCTTCTTTCAATAATTACATCTGGATTCATTCTGGCTGTTATTTATTTTGGTTGAATTCTGTAAGGCAGCTTCCGCACCTGTGATTGGACAATACAGATCATGTGCGGGGAAGGTCTCGCGATACCGCAGGATATAATTCTCAACATTCTCTTCCGTCTCCTCATTTTTCGAACTGTTTCACGATCTGTTTCCACGCTGCTTCGTGGTAAGAGAATGGCTGGACATCATCTACATTTCAACACACCTGAAACCCCTCGTGAAAGTGGGCCTCTTTACCGGCCAGCTTCAGCCAGTCCCGCTGTAGACGAGAACACACTGTTGGCTGCACTGAGTGGTTTGTCTTGTCAGCTTACTCAAGTCTCTTCCGATATCCGCCAGGAGCTCGCCCAACTAAAAGATAATATGGCGTCTATTGTGGAGAGACTTTTAAGAAGAAGAAGAAGAAACAGAAGAAACAGCCTTTATTGTCCCACAGAGGGGAAATTTGGGTGTAACAGCAGCCGCAGTTATTATAAATATAAATAAAGATATAATAATTCACACTATTAAGAAAAGAATATATATAAAATCAACAAACAATATTAACCTTAATACTACTAATAATAATAACACTATATACAATGTACATGATGTGCCTGTGTGTTGAACCTTAACAGGCCGGACTATTTACAGTATATTATATATTATCCCACATTGTGTAGGCTATTGTGGTTTTTGTTGGGAGCAGTGATGGTTATAAAGTCTTACAGCTGCTGGGAGGAAGGATCTGCGGTAACGCTCCTTTGTGCATTTAGGATGCAGCAGTCTGTCACTGAAGGAGCTCTCCAGCTCAGCAACAGTTTCATGCATGGGATGGGAGACCTTGTCCATCAGTGATGTTATTTTGGTCAGAGTCCTTCTGTCTCCCACCACCTGCACTGAGTCGAGAGGACATCCTAGGACAGAGCTGGCTTTCCTGATGAGCTTGTCTATCCTCTTCCTCTCAGCTGTAGACAAGCTGCTGCTCCAACATACTGCTGCATAGAAGATGGCTGATGCCACCACAGAGTCATAGAAGGTCTTCAGGAGTGTCCCCTGCACTCCAAAAGACCTCAGCCTTCTCAGCAGGTAGAGTCTGCTCTGACCCTTCCTGTAGAGCGCATCAGTGTTATGAGTCCAGTCCAGTTTATTGTTTAGGTGAACACCCAGGTACTTATAAGAGTCCACTATCTCAATGTCCACTCCCTGGATGTTCACCGGTGTCCGTGTGGTGGGTCTGCGCCTGCGGAAATCCACCACCAGCTCCTTGGTTTTAGCGGCGTTGATCAGGAGGTGGTTCCGCTGGCACCAGTCCACAAAGTCCTGAGTCCACTGTCTGTACTCTGAGTCATCCTCACCTGTGATGAGGCCAACTATGGCAGAGTCGTCAGAGAACTTCTGCAGATGGCAGCGTGGGGAGTTGATGGAGAAGTCTGCAGTGTAGAGGGTGAAGAGGAACGGTGCCAGCACAGTTCCCTGTGGGGCCCCCGTACTGCAGACCAGCCTGTCAGAGACACAGCCCTGTGTCCTCACGTACTGTGGGCGGTCAGTGAGGTAGTCCAGTATCCACTCGGAGATGTGGTGGTCCACTCCTGACAGTTCCAGCTTGTCTCTCAGAAGTCCTGGCTGGATGGTGTTAAAAGCACTGGAGAAATCAAAGAACATGATCCTCACAGTGCTTCCAGGCTTCTCCAGGTGGGTCAGAGCTCGGTGCAGGAGGTAGATGATGGCGTCATCCACCCCGATGCCAGGCCGGTAGGCGAACTGCAGCGGGTCCAACGAAGACGACACCATGAGGCGTAGATGGTTGAGGACCAGCCTCTCGAGGGTCTTCATTAGATGCGATGTCAGGGCTACCGGCCTGTAGCTGCTAAGATCCTTTGGATGTTTGGTCTTTGGTACCGGTACCACACAGGAGGTCTTCCACAGTTGTGGTACTTTCCCCAGCTTCAAGCTCAGGTTGAACATGTATCCCATGATGCCACACAGCTGATCTGCGCAGCACCTCAGGAGCCTGGAGCTGATGCCGTCTGGACCAGCAGCCTTTCGCACCTTGATCTTACGTAGCTCCTTCCTCACATGATGAGTTGAGAGGGACAAGATGGAGGTGGGGGATGGGGGTTGTGAGATGGAGTCCTCAGAAGTGAAGGGGGTGTGTCATGGCTGAGAGCTGAGAGGTGTGAGGTCCCAAGAAGAAGAAAGGTTGGCAGTCATTAAAGATGGTGGGGCTGACAGCAGGGGGGACTGGGCTGGGGGAGGGGTGGGTGGCTGGTCAAACCTGTTAAAGAACTGGTTCAGGTTGTTAACCCACTCTAAGTCTCCCACAACCCTAGGGCTTGGTTTGTGGCCTGAAATTGAGTTCAAACTCCTCCAAACCCCACTGATGTTGCTCTGCTGTAGCTGGTCCTCCATCTTCTTCCTGTAGATGTTTTTTCCATCCCTGATTTTCCTTCTCAGATCCTTCTGCACGGCTCTCAGCTCCTCCTTATTTCCTGATCTAAAGGCTCTCTTCTTCTCCTTCAGGAGAGCCTTTATTTCAGAGTTGATCCAGGGTTTGTTGTTTGAAAAACACCGTACCCTCCTGGTGGGCACAGTGTTTTCCACGCAGAAATTGATGTAATCAGTGATGCAGTCCGTGATGCTGTCGATGTCCTCCCCATGAGGGGCACAAAGCTCTTCCCACACAGTGGAGCTAAAGCAGTCTCTCAGAGCTTCTTCAGTCTCCTCAGACCATTTCTTCACTGTGTGTGTCACAACTGGTTCTCTGTGTACCAAGGGTTTGTACACAGGCTGGAGATGAACCAGGTTGTGATCTGAGCCCCCCAGGGGAGGCAGAGGTGATGAGCTGTATGCCTCCTTGATGTTGGCATACAGTAGATCCAGTGTGTTGGTATTCCTGGTGTGGCAGGTGACATACTGGGTGAAGGTGGGGAGAGTGGAGGACAGGGAGACGTGGTTAAAGTCCCCTGAGATCAGAAAGAGGGCCTGTGGGTGCTGTGTTTGGAGTCTGCTGGTAGTAGCATGGAGGACATCGCAGGCTGCAGCAGCGTTAGCAGAGGGCGGCACATACACAGTTATCACAATAACATGTGAAAACTCCCGAGGAAGATAGTGCGGTCTCATACCAACAGCGAGCAGTTCAATGTCCTTACTGCAGAGCGTCTCTTTGATGGTTAGATGTCTGGAGTTGCACCATCTATCGTTTACAAACACAGCCAGACCCCCGCCCCTCTTCTTACCACTCTCCTTGGTTCTGTCGGCACAGATCAAATGAAAGCCGTCCATGTTTATGTGTGAGTCCGGGGTTAGCTCGGTTAGCCACGTCTCCGTCAGGCACATGAGGCTGCTCTCCCGGTAGCTCCTTTGATGTCGCGTTAGCGCCGCCAGCTCGTCCACTTTGTTGGGAAGAGATCTCACGTTTCCCATGATGATGGACGGGATGACGGGCCTGTACCTTCTCCCCTGGCAACGACGACCTATGCCCGCACGTCTCCCGCGTCTCTTCCTTCTCAGTTCGCGGGGAATATCGAGTCGCTCTGCAGGAGCAGGCACAGCGGAGCGCCCGATGGAGATCAGCTGGTCCCGAGAGTAAACAATAGGAGCGTGGCCACTCTCGCAGTCTCCAAACATAAACACCATAAAAAGGGTAAATAAAAACAAAGTTTTCCAGAAAAAAGTCTGCTCCATCATGAGGAAAAAGAGCAGAAGATACAGAAACACAAAAACACATCTAATACTAAACAAAATGAGAAAAAACACGGAATTAGTGCGGAGCTGCTGAAACTGGCTGCCTGCTCGCGCGGCACCGGAAGTAACTCTTGAGTCCAACAGAGACCAAACTACAGAAGGACGCCAGAGGAAATGACGGCAGAACAATCCGAAAATTGCAGTAAGACTAAAATACTAAGAGTCGCAGAATGGTCACAGTAAGTTGAAAGACATATTGTGATTTCGGTTTCTTATTTTTATTTGGTTTCATCTTATAGGAAGCAGTTCGCCGCCTGCACAACTCAGAAACCAATTAAAGCCGGTATGATCCTCTGCAAAGGTAAGCATCAAAAACAAAGCATGCAGTATTCAATGTGTGGAGGAGGGAATAACTTAAAATGTTTTTACTGTTATTTAATTTCACGTTTATTTCAACAGACTGTGTTCACCTCACAACGCGGGTGTAACATCTCTGTTGGCTGCAACTTTGGAGGCAAGCCCAGATCTCCAAGGCGTGGACAGTGATGTAATTGTGTGTAAGTATCTATTGGTGTTGTATGTTTGTGTGTTTGCCTGAATATTGTTTATGTATGTAATGTGGCTACGCTCTTCATCTAAAAATGATAAAAAAGTGTTTTCCAGGGTCTTGCAAAACATACTACGAGATGGTCCGCCGCAACTTCCGATACACCCAACCTTACCTTGCAGAGAAGGCGAAGGCCATTGAACAATCTGCCCGGTGTTGTGCAAGAAGGAAGCGCGTAAGACATTTTGGATTGTATTGTTGGTCTGCTGTATTTGTGTAGTTAGCTTGGAAATGCAATTTTGTTTTTGGAGAATATTAATTATTGCTTTTTAACTTTATTAAAAAAAATCTGGCTTCTTTTGAACAACCCAAAATAGAGGTGATGCGGTGAAGGTAAAAATAAAATGCATTGAATGTAAATTATATTTTCAGAAGCTGTAACATTTTGGGACCTAAAGATAAAGTTTATAATCTGTTTAAAGGTGCCTCAAGGGTTAATGGGTATACGGAAGCTGAGAGCGGCCATGGTACGTATAAACTTTTTTCCTCATAGTTTCCTAAAACGGTAATCGTTATCTCGAGAAACGCACTTTTTTTGTAACGGGATGATTAGTGTGTGTTAAACCTGATTCCTTTCTTCAAATTCCTTTCTTCAAATGCCTGTCACATCAGTCCGAGTCCGTTCTTGTAAAGGTTTTAAGAACACTGAGAAACTGATCATGAGCATTAAAGAAAAGATAATCAGCTCGTGATCTCGAGAAAACCAGTGGTAAATTATCTCGTTATCATGAGAAAACAAAGTTTGTATTTACAAGATAATGTCTGTGTAGATTCTCAGTCATCCAGGTCATAGTAGTCTCTGGAGCTTGAAAAAGGCGACTGGACTTCTTTTTGTTTCTTGAAGACGTTTCACCTCTCATCCGAAAGGCTTCTTCAGTTCTCAACCAAATGGTGGAGAGACCCAGGTATTTAAACCCCTGTGGGCGTAGTCCCCTGGAGGTGGTTATGACCCTCTATTGATCATGTGCTTGAACACATGTGCCCAGGTGTGAAGGGGGCGTGGGTCATATTTAATCAGTGGTTTCAGTTGAAACCAATTTAGGACTCCGCTCTATTGTTTCCTGTGGCCTATTGAGGTCACTGGAACAAAGGTGTGAATGGGGGTTGAGACGTCTGGGAAGGGAGCTCAGGACAGCACTGTAAGCGGGGGAAAGTTGGTGACGTAATCCACCTCCTCTGTTCAATGATGGTTGTTCACAGTGGACATAGATGGCTTCTTTCACTCCTCTTTCAAACCATCTGTTTTCCCTGTCCAAAATGTGGACATTGGCATCCTCAAAAGAGTGCCCTTTTTCCTTCAGATGCAAATGTACTGCTGAATCTTGTCCTGTCGAGGTGGCTCTTCTATGTTGTGCCATTCGTTTGTGAAGAGGCTGTTTGGTTTCACCAATGTAGAGGTCCGAGCACTCTTCACTGCACTGAACAGCATACACTACATCGCTGATCTTGTGTTTGGCGGGTTTGTCCTTGGGATGAACCAGTTTTTGTCTTAGGGTGTGACTTGGTTTGAAGTATACTGAGATGTCATGCTTGGAGAAAATTCTTCTGAGTTTCTCTGACAAGCCTGACACATATGGGATGACAATGTTGTTCCCCTTGTCCTTCCTATTCTCTGTAGTTTGTGTTTGGCCTTCATTCCTGTGCATCTTAGCTGATTTGATGAAGGCCCAGTTGGGGTAACCGCATGTTTTGAGGGCTTTCTCAATGTGTGTGTGTTCCTTATGCTTCCCTTCTGCCTTAGAGGGAACACTTTCCGCACGGTGTTGTAGGGTCCTGATCACCCCAAGTTTGTGTTCCAGAGGGTGGTGGGAGTCAAAGAGGAGATACTGGTCTGTGTGTGTGGGCTTCCGGTAAACTTCAATGTTGAGGCTTCCATCTTCCTCGATAAGCACCGCACAGTCCAGGAATGGTAACTTGTTATCTCTGGTGTCCTCCCTGGTAAAACGTATGTATTTATCCACTGAGTTAATGTGACGAGTGAAGGCTTCTACTTCTTGGGTTTTGATTTTGACCCAGGTGTCATCTACATATCTGTACCAGTGGCTAGGTGCCATCCCTTTGAAAGAACCAAGAGCTTTACTTTCCACTTCCTCCATGTAAAGGTTGGCTACAATGGGAGACACTGGGGAGCCCATGGCACATCCATGCTTCTGTCTGTAGAATCCATCATTGTATTTAAAATATGTTGTGGTAAGGCAGAGATCTAAAAGTGCACAAATCTGATCTGGGGTGAAGCTGGTTCTGTTCAGTAAGGAATCGTCTTCCTGTAGTCGTCTTCTGACGGTCTCCACTGCCTCAGTTGTGGGTATGCAAGTGAAAAGTGAAACCACATCAAAGGACACCATGGTTTCATCTGGATCCAGTACAAGATTCTGGACCTTGTTAGTAAAATCTGTAGAGTTTTCAATGTGGTGGGGTGTGATGCCAACAAGCGGTGATAAGATGGTGGCAAGGTGTTTGGAAATGTTGTAGGTGACCGAGTTTATACTGCTGATAATGGGTCGAAGTGGGACTCCTTCTTTGTGGATCTTTGGGAGTCCATAAATGCATGGAGTGGCTTCTCCAGGGTACAGGCGGTAGTAAGTGGGGCGGTCAATGGCTTTTTCCTTTTCAAGTTGTTGCAGGCAGCAAACAACATTTTTCTTGTAGTTGCTTGTGGGATCACGTCTCAAGACCTCATAAGTATTGTTGTCACTGAGGAGTGTAGTAATTTTGTTGTGGTAATCCGATGAGTTCAGCACAACCGTGCACCTCCCCTTGTCGGCTGGCAGTATGGTGATGTTTTGATCCTTGCTTAGGGCTGTGATGGCCTTCTTCTCCTGAATGGTGAGGTTGGATGGAGGAAGTCTTGCACTGGAGAGAGTGGCTGAAACTTTCATCCTGATCTGTTCTGCTTCAGGATGAGAAAGTTTGTTATTTCTTATAGCGGTTTCTGTCCCCACCTCCAGGGGACTACGCCCACAGGGGTTTAAATACCTGGGTCTCTCCACCATTTGGTTGAGAACTGAAGAAGCCTTTCGGATGAGAGGTGAAACGTCTTCAAGAAACAAAAAGAAGTCCAGTCGCCTTTTTCAAGCTCCAGAGACTTTACAAGATAATGATTACCGTTTTCTCGAGATAACGAGTTGTCTGTGTAGATTCTCAGTTATCCAGGTCATAGTAGTCTCTGGAGCTTGAGATAACGAGTTATTTATCTCGTTATCTCGCTCTCAGCTTCCGTATGGGCAAAAATCACTGAAGTACTTTTATCAATGTTAAATTTTTTCAAAGTACTTCTTCATTTGTCTTTTATTCACAGGATGAACAGGAGTTGGTACTTTGTCACACAACCATTGTTTTTGATGACAAAGGTGGACTGATATAAATTTCTTTTTTTTTTTCTTTTTTTCTTCTTTCTTCTTTTGTTTGTTTTTTTATTCAGAGTGTTATCAGTTATGTTTGAATTTTAAGTCAAGAGACACTGTCAGTGTAGTTTTATGATTTTTTTTTTCACAATATTTCATATAGTTTCATATGGACTTGCTGTGTGCTCTGTGTCAACAGCTGCTGGAGGCGAGGGCGAATGTCCTGGCAGCGGAGGAGGTTGCCTTCCTGGACGGTGTCACCATTGACCTAATGTCAGATGAGGAGGATGGCGTCTCAGAGGGCGTATCGGGCTGGATTGTAAGACCCCCTAGCTTCCGCAGCCAGGAGCTCAGTGACCTCTGTGCCAAACTGCAGGACAGACGTAACGCCATGCACCGTAAGTGTTTGTATGCTCGACCATGCTCTGAGAGAAAGCCACCACCACATGGACCGGAAGTAGCAAAGCATTATATGTCATAATGTGCTTTTTCCTTTTCTTTTTTTTTTTGTTTTGTGTGTGTGTGTGTGTGTGTGTGTGTGTGTGTGTGTGTGTGTGTGTGTGTGTGTGTGTGTGTGCTTTTGTTATAAATAAAACAAAGAAATTCAAACTTGTGCCTCTCACTTTGTTTCTTATAATTGAATTAGGTTATTAGCATACAAGGTATATCACAGAGTAATAATTTTAAAATAATAATTTTTATTACTGGGTTATTTATTGGGGGGGGGTCTACCCAGGCCTGATTTTATAAAGGACAATGGGGGAACAGATCTACCAACCAATCGCATGTGAGTATTGCATTGTGATGTCATTTTTTTTTCATCCAATGACTGAGAAGCCACGTGGCTTGCAGCGCTCCGCTGCTTCTGGTGGTACGTAAACGACCATATCCATCTCAGGCGAATGCAAATGCACTGCCCTGTAAGCTGTTGTTTAGTAGCAGCGCCCGCGTCAGTATACGGGGAGGAAATTCACTCTTTTCGTGTAGTGTTACTTGTTACACCCTCAGTATTTTGTACCACACAATTTTCACAAAATATCTGAAATGAATCACTTCCTGTAACAATATTTCTTTACACCTCTTCTTTAAATTTTGGACAGTTCATTGCTCAAGGTCTCAGATTTGAGTCCCTTCTCCTAACTGTTGTTTTCAAATCTCTCTACAGGTGTTAGAATGAATTTAGATGTCAGTATGTTACTACACAGACACACAAAAAATAAATAAATACATTTTACTAAATTTTAAGTGGATCAGTGTGCCATATTTTTTTAATCTGGATTCTATGGTAAATTTTTGCAATTTTATTTCACAGCCAGTGGTTAGGTGCCTTTTTTTTCCCAAAAATGTAAATATAGTAATTTACCTACTTTTTAATAAATATTTAGTTTTGAGGCAAAACCAGCAAAATCTTAAGGCAAAAGGTGCAAATATCAGACTATGATAAAAAGATTTCGACATAGATTCACACAGTACAACCACAATAGCACAAAATGGCCGCACATTTATTTTAACAATAACAGCAAAGTAGATAATAGGGTGCGCCAAGCCACCTACCCATCCGGTCGCTTGCAAGCAGACTGTGTGAGAGACACTCACAGTAAAGAAGATGGGAGCCCCGCACAGTGTTGCCAGATCTCGTGATAGAAACAAGCAAGTGGCTCTATGAAAACAAGCCCGAAATAAGCCCAACTGGCAACCCACAACACTGTGTAAAACTGAGGCCACTTTTAAACAGTACAGTTGACCTTTGTCATTCAGTCTTGTTCAAGCTAGTTTTTTTCATCACCCAGATTCGTTTCAGTCATGAGCACATCTTCTTCCTAATGTTCTAATTTAATCAATACAGAGAAATCTTGTCCAGATTAATGACAGAACACGGTGACGTTGGTGATGTTTGTACGTTCAGTAGCTGGTCTTCAAGATCAGATGCACTGAAACAGAGTTAGTCAAGAACTTTCTGATCAGTTGCTCTCTGTCTAATGTATTATTTAATTGTTTATGATCTGGTTGATGCACTGTTTATTAATTAATTTACTGGAGTTTACCTTTAAACATTTGTCCATTATTCATTGAGTAATTGATTGACAGGCGTATTGAACCTGTGGCAGTACTATTTGGGGGCCAGATGGAAAGCTCAGTTGACATTCCCTGCTTTATAACCTATAATAGAACAAGTCCACAAGATGCTGTAGTACCATCTTGTGGAATATTTCATCTTACTATACATCAGTAGAATGTTCATAGCCCTAATTTTAGCCTATCCCAGCTGACATAGGGCAAGAGGCAGGGTACACCCTGTACAGGTCGCCTGTCACAGGGCCAATCACTCACACACACATTCATTCCTGTGGGCAATTCAGAGTAACCAATTAACCTAACCCCACTAACTGCATGTCTTTGGACTGTGGAAGGAAACCCATGCCGACATGGGGAGAACATGCAAACTCCACACAGCGAGAGAGGTGGAATCGAACCCAGGCCTTCTAGATGTTATTCCAGCTGTGAGGCAGCAGCGCTAACCACCACACCACTACCCAATATATAGAAATACATCCAGTTTAAATTTTTTTTTTTTTTTTATAGGTTCTGAGTCAACTCAGTAATTCCAGCTGAAGCCCAACACTCATCATCTATATCCTGGATCCAACCTCTAAATAAAGATATACGATACAAGAAGCAAGGTTAGCGAAGGAAAGACATTTGTTTATCAAATACGCTGTTTTGGTTGTCTGTTGGGGTATTTGAATTCATGGGTATGAATGAATTTAACATTTAAATCTTGAGGACATCCAAGATAATCTTTGCTTCTGCATACAAACATATCCCACACAGTCAAGCGAACAATATGAAATCAATTTGTGCCAAACACAATGTAAAAATAATTGAGCGACCTAATTCCATACACCTGTGGCAAGGTGAACCCAATTCGGGTTCATTGGCTCCCAGTTCAATACTGAATTACCTTTCGTTACCAACAAAAAATACTACGTTTATTTGTAAAGAAATGTGCAATATAAAATGAGAATGTATTGACACCGATGCTGATATTGATTCTTACCAAATACAGTGTTTGTGTTTTGTCTTGGACGCATTTGAATTCTAATCAAAGCTGCATTCATGATTTTGCTCAACAAATTTCCAAAGCTCACAAAATGGCCATTTGTATGCCTGTTGTGATGTTTGGAAAGGGAATGTTAAAGTGACTGGTCATATTGACGTGGTAGTTAATGGTCATAGGTGTTAACTGAGAAAAGATTGCAGGTGGTGGTCCTAGTAGTTGTGGCTTGCTAACCTTAGCTGGTGGTAAGACTTTCTTCAAAGCATCTCTAACATCAGCAGTGTTTTCATTCCCTAAATCCCTAATAAAAACAACAGATTTTGCATCCTGCTGCTTTCCTGCTTCTGTTTGGAAAAAATTTAAATAATCTTGGAGTGGGAGTGGGGGTGGGGCAGACCATTCCATAGAGGGATATAATGTTGGTACTTCCTGTCAGAGTCTTTATAAACTGTGCAAAGTTTTTGTATTTCACAGAACTGACAGATAAGGATCTTCATCAAACATCATCAAGGTGAGTGCTGCTGTATGAACCCGTCTGACGGGAAGCATAGCGCAGGCCAGTGCAAGAATGGCATAACAGAATCACTGTGCTCATTAAGGTTGTATCAAATTGTTGCTGTAAATTATTTAACCTGCTGAGACCATACAATCGACATTTGTTCCACTCGTCCATTTTGAATAAAAGCTGTTTCATGAGCTAGTAATTTTCTTTAAGTTACTGAGAATATTTAGGGTTTACAAAGTTATTCTAGAAAAGCATCAGATAAGTACATGAAAGAAATCATTCACTGACTAATTAAAATATAGAAATATTTTTGCACTTCTTTTCAAAAATTGTCCAAATTTCATTAATTAACATGAGTACAGGATTTCAGGCAGCTTCACATAAAAAAAAAAAAAAATTTAAATGTTAAAATAAGATAATATACACGGTACCAGTCAAATGTTTGGACACAATGTAACTGGTTCTGCATACCCACATTAAAAGTTACAGATATGTGAGCAATAGAGGACAGAGGTGTTTATTTCAGTCACTCAGTTTGAAGAGGAAGTCTGTGTTTTATGGTGATGAAGCGGTCAATATTGATCTTGTAGAATTATCCAGTGGCCTTTGAGTCCTCTACAACAACAACAGAGTCAGTTTATAAATATTTCCTGTCCACAGGTGTGACCCAGATTGCTTTTTATCCTTTTTAGACATGCTGCTTTGCTGGTGGTTGGTCTTGTGAGCACAGGCTGAAGCAGCTTGTGGACCTCACACTGTGTGCCTTGTACATCATCCTTTACTGGTTATGAGCAACAGTTCTGATTCCAGTACTTCCAATATGAAACTTACATTTATTAAATACATGTTGAGCATTTGAGAGAAACAAAGTAAATGGCTCACAAAGCTTAATTATGTTGTTTTATGTGCACTTGATGATTATCCTATTCCTATGGGAACATTATCAGTTCATGTAATTCAGTGGGTTTTCTGTTCTTCAGGTAACTGGAAACATACAGTAAGAGTTTGACTGGTGATTTATAAACTATAAATTTACAACCACACTAACCAGTCGAGGAACCAGCAAACTAGTAGGTTTTGTGTTTTGCTAATTAAAATGATGGTTTTGTCAGAAATTTCTGAGTGGCTTGTAAAGAGATTTTTTTTTTTAAATAAGAACTCATACTTTACACTATAAAAGCATGTTTTCATGATATGGTGACTTTAAATTATTGTAAGTGTATTTTTATTTATAGAAACATTTATTTATGAATTTATGTATGTTTTTCACTCATGATCAGCCTTGGGTTTCAATCAACTGTTTCCTAACTTCATCTCTTATGAGAGACTGTCAGCTGTTCAGTAACATTTATTTCTATAATCTCATATTCATAAATAACTAGTTTGTACATCACTTACTGCTGAAACAGCACAGCAGACTTCTTCAGTCTCATTCCTGGATTTGTGTGTGTTTCTTCTTGTTCCAGTTTACTTCTGTCTAAAACATCATGAGGAACATGTGCGTTCTCATCCTCCTGCTGCTTTTCCTCACTCCTATGTGTGCACAACTGATGCACTTCACACAGTACCCTTACTCTGATGGGACGACTTGGAAAAATGCACAGGCCTTCTGCAGGAAGAATCACATCGACCTGGTCACAATCCAAGATGATCAAGAGAATACATTTTTCAGTGGATATGGATGGATTGGATTATATCGAGAGAATGCATCAAGTCCATGGAAATGGTCCAGAGGAGACAAAATGACTAACTTCACCAATTGGGACACTGATGGTAAGTTGAATGTGACTTAGTGAAGTTTTCAAGCATTAATGCCTTCAGTTGCAGGTCAGTGGAACACAATTTCAGTCCTTATTTGAAATCCATCCAAGTGTTTTTATCTGTGCTCTGCATCTCTCACTTCTTGCAGAGCCAAACCCACTGGGGGACTGTGTATACAAGGACAAAGGCAAATGGAAGACTGACAACTGTGCTGCCAAACATTCTTTCATCTGCTATGAGGGGCTGGTTCTGGTGAAGGAGAATAAAACATGGGAGGAGGCCTTAGACCACTGCAGGTCTCTGGGTGGAGTGGACACAGCCTCGTTATACTGGAATCACAGATATGACTTGGCCACCCTGATCACTCCAGAAGACCTCAACACTGCTCGCAAGAGCGCACAAGCAGCTACCACTGATGAGGTTGGCTACTTTTCTACACTGTATTTGTGTTGGTGAGAAACTCACACTTTTGTTTATATATAATTCTCTGCTCAATGTTGGCAGGTGTGGACAGGCATGCGTTTCCTGGCTGGTGAGTGGCTGTGGGTGGGTGGAGAACAGATGCAATATGAAAATATTCCAAGCTGTCCGACTGACGGCTCCTGTGGCGTCCTTGAGAAGAGCGGCACTGCACCCTTCAGCACAAGAGACTGCCAGCTGAGGAGGAACTTCTTCTGTTACAAAAGACCTTAAACTCACTGACTTCATTTTTATGTTTGATATAAATTTGAGGAATTTGTACTTGCATTTCCATTTCCTGACACATACATGTGCATACACTATGACTCACAAGTTTGTCACCCCCCCCCCAAAAAAAAAAATAAATAAAAATAAAATTCAGATCTTTGTGAAAATCCATTTTTTTAATGTTTTCAATTTGTTAATAAAATTGAAAACATACTGTAGTCAAGACACTGACATGGTTAGCAATGATTATTTTTACTTGAAATAACAAGGTTTTAATTCGGACTTTATTCAGATTATCTCTGAATCAACCACAACTTTCCAGATCTTTGACATTCAGCTGTTAGTTTGAGGTAATCTGAAAACAAATTAGGTGTTTCTGAAAGTGGGAGTTTGTTGTAGAATACTAATAAGCCTTGCTGTGACTTGATATTACAACTATACATTACATAGGTACTTTCAAATGCACCAGTTATTTTCTAAAGGTGGATTAAGCTGCATATTTGATTTGGCACAGATTTAATGGTAGATGCAATCTGATGCAAACCTCCACCTATGCATTGTGGCCACCAAGGGTGGTTTTATCTTTGCGGTTGATTTTACACGTTTCAAGCAATGTTTGATTTGTAAGCCAGACAAATCACTTATAAAGAATAAATCACATTTATTGCCTGAAATTACTTTCATAATTTAGATGTGTGATCCATGTAGTGTAATGTGCATATATATATAACTTTAGATTATCAATAGTTTAAAGTGTGTAAAACAAATTTAAATAAAGATTGGCATTATGGGCAGTGGTTTGTATGTATGGGAACCTTTCAACATGGTCACCAGGGGGCGCTATGAGACTGTCAAGTCAAGTCAAGTCAAGTCAAGTTTATTTATAAAGCACGTTTAAAAACAACAGCAGTTGACCAAAGTGCTGTACATTTAAGATAAATAAAATAACTTAAAACACAATGTAAAAGAGATAGTTAAAACAGGAAGCATAAAATTATAAAAACAAAAATAAAAAGAAAAGAAAACAACATCAGTAATGTATCCAGTACTCATTTTGATTTAAAAGCCAAAGAATAAAAATGGGTTTTCAAACGAGATTTAAAAATGTCAACTGTAGGGGAGGTCCTGATGTGAAGGGGCAGCTTGTTCCATAATTTCGGAGCAACGACTGCAAAAGCCCGATCACCTCTATGTTTTAATCTTGACCTCAGTACAGTTAAGAGCATTTGCTCAGCAGACCTCAGTGATCTGATGGGAGTGTGCAGGCTTATAAGATCAGAGAGGTAGGTAGGTGCTAACCCATGCAACGCCTTAAAAACAAATAATAAAACCTTAAAATCAATTCTAAAACTGACTGGTAACCAGTGTAAGGATGCAAGTATGGGGGATATATGGTCTCGTTTATGAGTGCCGGTTAGTAATCGTGCTGCTGCATTTTGAATCAGTTGCAGACGACGAAGTAGCGACAGACTGACACCTGAATAGAGACTGTTACAGTAATCGAGTCGAGATGAAATGAAAGCATGGATAGCTTTCTCAAAATCCGTGGAACAGAGAAATGGCTTCACCTTTGCAAGCAGACGAAGATGGAAGAAGCTAGATTTGATGACGGTATTAATGTGCTTGTCAAAACTAAGATTTGTGTCAAGGATCACCCCCAAGTTCCTTGCACAGGGTTTATTATATATCTTTAAGGGGCCAAGGTCATAGAGGTCAGGGGTACCAAACACAATGACCTCGGTTTTCTGCTCATTTAATTTAAGAAAGTTTTGAGCCATCCATGTTTTAACTTCCTCCAGACAGTCCAGTAAGGCCTTCAAAGGACTCACTGAGTTTTTTTTCAGTGGCAGATAGATCTGCGAGTCATCTGCATAACAGTGGAAGGGGATGCAGTGTTTTTTAAAGACTGAACCCAAGGGGAGCATATAAATTGAAAGAGGGCTGGGCCAAGAATGGACCCCTGGGGCACCCCACATGAGAGCAGGCTTTCAGAGGAAGAAATCTCTCCCAGCCTAACTGTAAAACTTCTGTTCGTTAAATAGGATTTGAACCATTTAAGTGCAGTCCCTTTAATACCAACAAAG
This sequence comes from Archocentrus centrarchus, assembly GCF_007364275.1. Taxonomy (NCBI): domain Eukaryota; kingdom Metazoa; phylum Chordata; class Actinopteri; order Cichliformes; family Cichlidae; genus Archocentrus; species Archocentrus centrarchus. The sequence goes on along the minus strand of NC_044353.1, from coordinate 6,724,331 downwards.
TGCTCCAGTCGAGATAAAAGGATACCATGATGTATTATTTACTGCAGTAAATAATACATCAATAGGAGGCAACACACTTTTTTTCTGAGAGAAAACTGAATCATCAGCAGACAGTTATTTTCATCTCTTTTATCTCTATTGTAAGAAGGGAATGTATTTAACATAAGTCATCAAGATGATGTGCTTTGTGGTTTTCCGTTTTCAAAATGGATATTAAAAAACGAAAAACAAATAATTTTCATTTTATACTCCATACAGTGTGAAACAAATTATATTTCTTTTATTCATTTGATATCAAAACATAAATTCACAAAGAATAGAAAATGGATAAACGGCTAACCAGTCAGTTTTTTCTTTTTCAGTATCTGTTTTCAAAACGGAAAAACGAATAACCAAAAAGTACACGTACCGATAAGCCTGAGCTTATGTCACTGACTATAGGCCTCTCTAGGCCTGTAACTCCAATTCCTGTTATAGGCCTAGAGAAAAAAATTTCGACAGCATAACAATCTGAGAGAATTGCAATAAAATTCCTAGAAAAGTTGTAGTGTTTTGTTGTTTCCAAGCATCAATAAGAAATATGAGCGCCTTATTCCTTTTTTTCCCTGCTTTTTAAAGCACTTGTGGTGTTCTAGAGTTACAGCAATATGAAACACCTAAGTCTTGTGTTTTTTGACCTTATATAAATTTTGCAATGAAGCCTACATGCTAGTTTATTTTTTTATATTTGTTATTTTCAGAGCGTACCTCAAAGAATCACAGTATAGGAATATCTTTATTTGAGCAGCAGAATAAAGGCACCTACAGTGTCTGATAATGCTGCTGTTTGTAGCTGAATAAGAAAAATCTAAACAAAACTGAACATTAAAATTCTCATTCTCATCATTTTTTAGTCTGAAAACAAAGTTGATCTCAAGCTTTAACAAAATACATTAAAAACTATTCAAGTAAAATTTTCAGTGTTACAGCGTCTTTGGCAGGAGCTCGACTACCGAGCTGACGTGCGTCGCGTCACAGCGAGGACGCATGCTGAATATTGTGAAGCTTTGTGGGATCCATTATAATAATCTACATCCCTCTGAACGTTTGAATTTTGATAAACAAATCTTGTATAGTTCAACCTGAAGTTCTTGCTTTTGTTTTTGTAATTATTTTTTTGTCTTCATAGTCATTATTTTCCTCTTTGTCACTGCTTTTTGCTTCATTTGCAGTCTTTTGGTTTTCAACAAGAAACATTAACAATTGCTTAATTTGAACGTCTGCAAACCTTGACCCCTTGACCCTCACTGAGGCCCCAGAAGGAGCCACTGAGGGGCACCATTCCTGTTACTGGTTAGATTCAGTAACCTGGTAGATTTCCACCACATGTTAAAGAAAGTGGAGAAATGTGTTTGTGCCTTTTTCTGATGAAGGTCCTGGCTAAAGCCAGAAAGGCAGCGTTAAGAGTTAAAGCTGTGTCCTGTCCTAAAAACCATGTTACTGAAAGTAGACTTCATTGTGTATGTCATTACTGCAGTGTAGAATTATGTGAGGCGGGCTTGAAGCTGGATGGGTTTAGATGGCTGAGGTCAACAAAACATTTGATTAAAACTGTGTCAAAGTTCTGCCAAGTGAGCTGATTGGTCAGACTCTGGCCCACACCGTACTGAAAACTCACATAATGCACAGCCCTCCTTTTCTGTGGTGACGAGGCTGCTAGTCAGCCAACTGTACTGCTTTCTGCTTCAACACTGGAAAAAAGGACACGTGTTTTAACCAGTGGGTGTAAACAGCAGTCCACCAGAGGGCACTTTGTACTGAAATCCTTTTAAGTTGCACCTACTCAGCCTCAACAACTGCCCAACAATCAAACAGCCACAGCACAACATAAGATATGTAATTAGGCTGTAAGGCCTGAAGTTTATTGAGAGAAAGCAATTCGCAATGCAGGCATAATAAAAGAAATGCCAGCATTAAAGAGCAGGGAGAAGCATTCATAGCCACATGTTCTGTTGATTTAAGTACTGAGGGAGATAAACCAAATCTATTTCAAGAGGTTTGTTGAGTCTTCTAACAACGCTGTCAAATTATTTGCAACTGATTTTGTCGGTCCTTTATGAAGACTGTATATGTTGATGTTCAAAGAGAAGATTTGATAAGCAGGTGGGTGGGGCTTCTCAGCTCACAGCTGGGGCTATGAGCCTAAAATGAACATATTATTTTCTGCAAGGTTATTATAGTTACCTAAAACTAAAACATTAATGCTAATCAGCTAGGTGCAAAAATCATTCTTCTTTAAATAAAATTAAAAAGTAGATTTTAGATTCTTTTTTTTTAATTACTGAAATAACTAAAATGCAATAAAAAATAATACAGTTAATAAAGGCACTGGTACCTTTATTGAACTGAACTGAAATCAAAATTCCAAATAATCTAATCAAAAATATGAAAATCTGTTAATCTGATCCATTCTCATTGACATCACGTACCACCAAGATTAGGAATAAACTGTGAGCATATAAAACAGTCTGAAACCTACGCTTTTGGCTCATGGGGATTTCTTGTACATACACTGATGCCATGACTTGAAACTTGGCCATTTTTACCATTATTATGTCTCCACTTATTTATATATCAACTCTGTGTGTGTGTGTGTGTGTGTGTGTGTGTGTTCATTTGCCAGATAAGCACACTTGAAATCAATACAGATGTAATATTGTAGTGTTTCTTGACTTGCCCCTGTAAGCACAAACCATTCAAAAGAATTGAATTAAATAAAATCAGGTAAGGTGTCGGAAAGAGAAAAGGGGACTAAAATTCTCTGAGGAAGAAGCTTTGAGAAGTAGAGAAAGGGGAGAAAGAGAGGGGGAAACTATTAGAAGAAGAAGAGGGCAGGAACTTTTGGTATGTCAGAGGCAGGCACAGACAGGCTGAATGAGAGAGGCAGAGAGACATGGAGGAAACATGTGAGACTGTTTTAAAGGAAAACAGTGGCAGCAGTCTGAATGTAGGCTTGCGTTATATTTAAATGAGAGCTAATATATTAATATGAAGCTTGATGTGCTTTTTATTGCAGCTATTTTAAGTGCTGTTTTCATGTAAGACTTACAAGAGGTTTAACTTTTTCTCTATTTTGTATTTTTCCTCAAAATATGAAAAAATTAATCTGAGGCCGCTTTGAAGGCAAAAAGAGGTCCAATCAACCTGTGCCTAATAAACGATATATGTGTGTGTGTGTAACTACATTAACCACATAAAAACACTATGCTGTGCTTTTAAATGTTGTGGGGTGACATATGAGGAAATGAAGAATACAGAACCAGAAACACAGACACACCAGGAAACACATTATTCGCTCATGAAGCCATTTGGCTGATTGGCTGTCTGGCTTCATCCCACATTCCAGGGGAGTTCTCTAGCTCGGGGTGAAAAGCCTGTGAAAAAGGAGGGGGGGGGGGCTTCCAAGCACTTTGACTCGGATATGACTCGGATCCGACTCGGATAGCTGAGGAAGGCGTGCGGGCATAATGTGCATGAAGATTTTTTTTAATTAATTATATTAACTATGAAGTGTGTCCAGTGCTGCAAGAATAAAAATGTATCTGTTTCACTTTTTTTTTAATAAGAGGGTCAGAAATCCCTCTGCTACCTGGGCTAGCACTACCATTTTATTTTGAGGCTATAATAAGGGTGAAAATACTTTTTTATCAAACTCTCAAGCAGATCTTCTGTTTGCAAGGGGCAGCCAATCAGAAGAAAGTCAAGTTAAAAGCAGCAGAAGGGAGATAAATTGGTTTGTATATTGATGAACAGCTATACCAAGGTGCACTATAGATTAAATAAGGATTATTTGAACTTTGAATCTTCCAAAACTATAATAATAATAATAATAATAATAAATAAAAATAAATAAATCTGAAGCTTGAAATAAGCATAAGTTTTCTTTAAGTGCTTCTATTTTGATCTAATAACCATTGGCTTAAAATTGTTGTGCCATAAGGTAAGCCACATATATTTGTTTATCACCTGTCAACGAGGCAAAAGAGTCCACATTGCAAGAGTGGAGCAGTGTTTCTGGTCTGGTCATTCAAAAAATAGAAGCTTTTCTTTGAGCACCTTCCCAGCTGGTCACAGCAGATGACCGCCCCTCCTTGAGCCTGGGTCTCCTGTTTAAAGGGTGTTTTTCCTTCTCGCTCATAGAGGGTCGTTTTGACTGTTGGGGTTTCTCTGTAATTATTTTATGGTGTTTACCTTACAATGTAAAGCACCTTGAGGTGACTGTTTGTTGTGATTTGGTTGCAATATAAATAAAACTGAACTGAATTGAAGTCTTTTTTTTTTTTCATAACTGAACTACAAGTATGAAATTTCTAATTTAAAAATGCGATGATGACACTGGAAACCCTGACAATGTTTAATCATTGCACAGAGGACCTCAGAGCCCGGTTCCATATGTGTAAAAATACATACCAGTATCTGGTAGATGCACTGAAATGACTGTGAGAAAGTGTAATCATGAGTAGACCTTAAGCAGGCCAGCTTGTGTTCTTTCCTGATGAACTGATGGTAGGTCTTCTTTTTCCACCCTGAGGTGCAGGAGGGAGAAGCAAAGTGTGTCGGTCCCTTGTATTGCTCATACTTTGTGTGAGACACTGTGCAGCTACACAAAGAATTAAAAGCTTGGTGGAAGCCTAAAGTAAGGGCAGGCGTGGGTTAAGTAAAAGGTGCTTATGATTAGTTCACAGAATGTGGCTGCAAGTCACTGTAATGTGGACTGAAGTAAACAGTAATGAATGGTAAAGAAAAGCAAAGAGAAAAAAAGGGTCGTACAGGATGATGTCAGTGACTCACGTCATCCACAGGCAGCCACTCAGAGACAAGCTCCCCTGCAGCTGGCTCCAACTGTTTCAGAGGGTACGCTTGCACATCTGGCCTGTTGATGTTTTTCACTGGTCCCACATCAACTGCAAAAAAAGAAAAAAAAAAACTTTTACTCAGAGCCACTCAGGCCTGTGGATCTCCACCTCTGGCCTACTCATCTCTCCACCCTGGTCTCAATCCTGTGAGGCTGTCCACACTAAAAGAAAACACAGACACTGCACAGCCTCCAGCAAGAAACCTGTTCCTTTTCTGTCTTATACACACACACACACACACACACACACCACACACCACACACACAACACACCACACACACACACACACACACACACACACACACACACACACACATATTTAATATAAACTATCATGCTGGGTTCTGTGTTGTTGTCTGTCAGAGTTAGGGATGGGGTGGGGCTGTTGGTCCAATTGGAAATGCAATACCTGATCGCAGCTTTTTTGCAGCCACACAGAGACAAAATAAGAGTGCTGTGTATTTGCCCCCCTTCCTGGTTTCTTAGTTGTTTGCATATTTGTCACACTTATATGTTTCACATCATCAAACAAATTTTAATATGAGACAAAAATAACCAGAGTCAATACAAGATTCAGATGTTAAATGATGATTTCATTAATTAAGGAAAAAAGTTATCTAAACCTACTGGCCCTGTGTAACTGGGCCACCTGTTTGTAACGTCCTGAACTTTGATTAGGCCACTCCAAGCCTTCAGAGGTGGACTGTGGGTGTGTTTCAGAAAGCACTTGAGCTTCGTGGCACAACTGATGGCCAGACATTTCTCCCTTGGTTCATATTAATTACAATGAGTCATCCAGGTCCTGAAACAGCAAGCCACCCAAGACCATCTGACCACCACCACCATGTTTGACTGTTGGTGTGGTGTTATTTTTATGACATGCTTGTGTTAGTTTTACACCAGATGTCTTCTCTGTCTTCATACGTCTTGGGGATCACAACGCAGTGTCCAGCAGTGGCAAACTGTAGCCTCAGTTTTTCTGTTCTTATCTGACAGGAGCGGCACGTGGTGTGGTCTTCTGCTGCAGTAGTCCATCTGCTTCAAGGTTCTACTCGCTGTGCATTCCGAGGTGCTCTTCTGCACACTTTGATTGTAACATTTGGTTTATTTGAGTTATTGTTGCCTTCTATCAGCTCAAAGCAGTCTGGACATTCTCCTCTGACCTCTGGCATCAACAAAGCGTTTTTGCCCCCAAGGGAACAGCTGTACACGGCATCTTTTCTCTCTTTTGAACTCTTTTACAACCCTGGGGATAGTTGTGCAGGAAAATCTCAAAGGATCAGCAGTTTTCTACAATACTCAGACCAGCCTGTTTGGAACCAACAACTATCCCACGTACAAAGTCACTTAAATCACCTTTCTTCCTCATTCTGATGCTCAGTTTGAACTTCAGCAGGCCATCTCGACCGTGACTGCATGTTTGAATGTACTGAGTTGCTGCTCAGTTGTTTCTTAAGATCCTTTTTCTCTGTGTTTTGTTTCCACTTATTTTCAGTTATGAAATAAGACACATTTGTTGCATGAGTATTTGATTGTATATTAGTGAGCATACTACAGTGTGCATTCATGCTGATGAGGGGATATGTGTGACAGAGACTGTCAATTTGACCTGTTTTATTAACAGCTGTTCTTCTGTATTTGTGACATTATTTGAGTGTGTATGTAGACAGCTAGAACTGTGTCGCACGTGAGGGTAAAAGACATCATCATGGAGTGTTTTGTTCTGCCTGCTCCTGCCTTACATCTGGAAACAGGACACCTCCTTCTTTTTCTTTAACCCTGCCCTCTGCCTGATGAGCAACACCCCTTTGGTTGCTCTACCCTCAGCCACCCATCTCTCCCTCGCTCCTTCTCTCCCCCAGCACCCTAAATCTGCTGCATGTGTCCACATTTGATGCCTGATGTTAACTGGGTAAACTAGTCAGTTGGATCATGCTGTTGTATTTGCAGAGCAGTAAAGCTAGTCTGTTAGTAAGACCAGTACAAGTAAACACTAAATAAGCAGTTAAAGGAGCTGTGGGGATCCAGGGTCTGTGTGTGTGAACGGGAGTTCTGGTTTTGGGAATGCAGTTATTCAGCGCCACCACCAGGGGACACCAGGACAGCTCTGTCTGTCCAGAGCTGCTGAGATCCAAAGTACTCTTAAACCTACAGAGAGGGCTAACGAAGAGGCTTCTGCTGTTCCCACAGCTTTGACAGTGTTACAGTGTGGACATCTAGAAAACTGCATTAAACCTGTGTTACTGTACTTTATAATAGAAAGTGTGAGTGATCTGCATTGACAATCAAACCATTTAAGAACAATATCACTGAAGGGATTTTTGTTCAAAATCAAATACTTTTTATTGTATCAAAAAAGCAGGTTGGTTCACTATCGACATTTAGGCTGGTAGCTATCGGTAACTGGAACAACTGCAGTAACTACAGAAAGTCTACCCAGCAACAGAAAAGAGCCTCATGGTTGAAGGAGGCAAAGAAGACATGATGCACAAGTAAACCGAGAGTAAGCCTTCCATGCTAATGACATTATTTTTACTAGGTTAGATGATTGTTTTTGATAGGTTGTTTCCT